>NC_134275.1:83092523-83392523 GCF_031893055.1 Leptodactylus fuscus
TCATTCTGCAGTTTTTTGATCACGGTGATGTCATCGGTAGATACTTTCTTATATCTGGACATGGGGCAAGCGTCTCCGGTGTGGATGTCCGGTCACGGCCACCAGTAGAATACAGAAGACCACCAGTCTGATGTCCATGGCCGGAGTTTTGGTGCCGATCTGGAGACTTTCTTCTCTTCCTATGAACCTGTGTATAAGATATTAATACATAGACCTGGATTATTGTCCATAAATCCATCATGTCAATGTCCACAGCTCTGATATTCTGTATCTACAGCCAGTAGAAGATGCTCACCTGCCCGGGGCTCTTGTGTCTCTCAGCTGCTGCTCTCAGCAATGTCTCAAGTCTTGTCATGTTTCTTCTTTTATATTTCCAAGTCCAGAAGAAAAATTCCTCCATTTCCATGATGTGGAGATATCTTCTCTGTATGTTCAGAAAATAAGAGACAGCAGCCGAGGAAACTTCTTACAACATTCAGTTTCCTTACTATACAGGTGAGAAGGAGACGTCAGGTAGATGGGAGGAGACTCGGGCACTACTACAATCTCAAGATCCCTCCTGTCACCTGTAGTAGTGCTGGAGTCTCCTCCCATCTACCTGACGTCTCCTTCTCACCTGTATAGTAAGGAAACTGAAAGCTGTAAGAACTTCCCACGTCTCCTGTCACTTGCATTCAGATCGTAGAGAGAAGATATCTCCACATCATGAAAATGGAGGAATTTTTCTTCTGCAACTTGGAATATAAAAGGAGAAACATGGGAAGACTTGAGACATTGCTGAGAGCAGCAGCCGAGAGACACAAGAGCCCTGGGCAGGTGAGCATCTTCTACTGGCTGGATATACAGAATATCAGAGCTGTGGACATTGACATGATGGATTTATGGACAATAATCCAGGTCTATGTATTAATATCTTATACACAGGTTCATAGGAAGAGAAGAAAGTCTCCAGATCGGCACCAAAACTCCGGCCATGGACATCACACTGGTGGTCTTCTGTATTCTACTGGTGGCCGTGACCGGACACCCACACCGGAGACGCTGCCCCATGTCCAGATATAAGAAAGTATCTACTGATGACATCACCGTGATCAAAAAACTGCAGAATGAGCAAGTAAGGAGGGGGATGGTGTTATACAGAGAGGGGTCTTATATACAGCTATGGGGGGGATGGTGTTATACTGAGAGGGGTCTCATATACAGCTATGGAGGGGATGGTGTTATACGGATAGGGGTCTCATATACAGCTATGGAGGGGGATGGTGTTATACGGAGAGGGGTCTTATATACAGCTATGGAGGGGGTGTCTAAAGTCAGGAACCACAATATATCTAAGACAAGTCATCACTACTGCATTTCACGGCAGATTTCAAGATGGTGGGATGGTAGAGTAACCATGATGATACGTATGTCCTACTACAAGACAAAATTTAACAAAATCTTTACATGGTTCCTGACTTTGCCCCCACCCTGTATAATAGACATCATGAACTGAACATATAATACACATTACATGATATAAAGCTCCAACAAGTCCTTCTCTAACCCCCCACAGGAAAAGAACATGTCCTCCAACGCCATCAAATGCTACAGCAGAATGATGAAGAACAAGCCGTCTGTATGTGACCTGAAGGTGAGTCCATATCTACCCGGATCTTCACTTTCACTATTGATTGCAAAATATCATCTATAGTGAATCCCACCTCAACAATTTCATCTTTCTAACATCTTCTCTTCTACAGTCCAATGACCGTCTGATTCTGACCTTGGAGCGAGTTACAATAACTACAGAAGTTCTGGCAAATCTGTCCATGTCTGATGTGCCGGACCCTGTATCACAGTCACTCATGATGTTCCTCAGAATCAGAGATGATCTTCTGATCTGTGTAAGTCCATGTGGTCCTTGTTTGCCTGGTCCATGCTTTGATGCTTCAGGGCTGGGCCCGGACATATTGACCCACAACATCATCTTATATTTCTCATCTTCAGAGAGGATCACCAGGACACAGTGAGACGCCTTCTGAGCAGCTGAAGCCGTGGCTGAACCATCTCAAGAACTTTGTGGAAGAGGTAAGTGTCCTACATTGACCTACAGGTGTGACATGCACTGAGAGTATCCTATTCTCAACATACATAATAACGACTTGACCTGTTATTTTGTAGGCATCTCCACAATGTCTCCAGGACGCCGTGTTACTCGGCCTCATCCCATTACTGGTGGAAGACGTTGGGTGTTGGGCTCATGGAAAGTAACTGCAAAGAAGGTTCAAAGAAAAGCCACAAGTCTTGATCTTCAATTTCAAGATCAACTGAAGAATTTTAATTTTTGGAACATCTTCCATGGACATCAAAAGTCACTTTATGAAAAGTAGAAGAAATTCCCCATCCATAGATCTGAAACCTCAGTGTATGGAGAACAATTGGGAAATACTCTAGAATTTTATCATGATTATCAATTTTTCTACATTTGTTTTTAAAATGAAGTTGGTTCCATTGTGGAATATCCCTAAAGAAAAATGTATATTTTTTATTTATATTTTATGTATTTATATAATTTATTTCTATTTTATATTTTCAGCTTAATTATTATTATTGTATTTTGTTTTATTTATTGCTTATGGGCAAATTTTTGGATCTTTTATAAACTTTTTTTTAAATTTTAAAACATGTTGAAATAAATTTGTCAATTATTTAAAAGTATTGAAATTTTCCAATGAACTTTGTTGAATCTAAATTTGGCAATGATACATTTTATTCGGAGAATAGTCAGGAACAGAGGCAAGTGTCAGAGCCAGAAGTAGAAAGACAGAGATCAGATGAAGATTCTCAAGGTCAAGGCAAAGATAGTGTCAAGACCGAGGTCAAGATCAGGATGAGGATCCGTCAGGATAGAAAATCAGGAAGACAATGTAGAAGAATTGGGACAACACACCAAGGAGTGATCTGTATGTGGTTTGCTTTTGTTTCACATGGGTTATACAAGTCCCATCACACAGGACATTATTAGGTGTATACAATAGGGGAACATTTAGGGTAAATCCCTTCATCAGACAGGAGATATTGGATTGTTGCAGAAATGCACTAGGATGTGATATCTCATGTATGGGAACCCACTCTGGAGGAACCAATAATACGTGTGGAGGGAGATAACACCAGACATGTGTCCCCCACCTCCATACATACTACATACCGGTCCTCTCATCCAGCAGTAGGAAGTTTAATAAAGGTCGAAGCCAAATGAACTTTCAGCACCGGAGCTCTGCACTCGCCAGTGTATCATCTCACCCAACATGCTCATCTACCGGCTTACCTCTAGTTTACTCTGTGCGGTTTCGGACTCTCCAGGCTGCTGTGTATTTGCTCCTTCTTCTGCCCCTGGTGCACCCAATAGGGTGGGTCCGTCCTCCCTCTCAGCAAGGGATTAAGAAATCCACCTGTCTGCCCTGTCCAGCCAATCCCAAGCAGCTCATGCCTATTTTGACCGACTCAGCCCTTTACACCAAGCCTGAGGAACAAGGTTCTTGGATCTCCAGTTCCTGTTTTGTGACCTCAGCTTGATTCCTGACTCCACTTTTGTTACCATTTTTGTCTCGATGTTTATCCATGTCTTGACCTTGGCCTTTTTCTTGGCCCTGCTTCTCCACCACCTGCCCCTGACGTGTGGATTGGACTTGACCACACTTTCATCTGACCCTCTGGTGCTTCGTGCCGGTGTCTCTCTGGCCCTTGCATAAGCTGCCACCTACACCATGAGCATTTTGGTAGATAGCAACCTGGTAGCCTCCCCATGGTGAAGACCAGATTCTCATACGTGGGATTAAAGGTTGAAAACCGTGGAGGCTACTTAGATATCGCCCTTGGGAGTGGCCCAAAGGAAAACTGGTTAGGTGGCACATGAGTCAAACGATCCGTTCTCTGTTACAGAACTCCTACAAACTGGAGGTAGGCATGAATTTTGGAATCCATTGCGTATTGACATCCAGGGAATTTTCCTCTATGTCCGAATTCATTTGGTATTGACTAGATTGGAGTTCTAGTCTAAGGGATCCTCCAGTAATTTTTCCATCGCCTTTCAGAAGGGGGTTTAGGGCTTTGCTGCAGGAGGTCTTGGTCCCAGAATAGTCGATGAATTGGTGGCAGTAGTACTAATACAGTAGTAGCATCGTCGGGAATGGAGCCAAGATTCACCATCAAGAGAGCGATCTGCTCATCTGAATACAAAGCTGGAACTGGGCGATGTGAATAAGATCTTCATTGTTATTGGTCTTTTCCTTGCCTTTTATCTCTTTTGTAAGCATGGTATCCTGGGTATGTGGACCCAAAGCAGAAGGTTGTACTTTAGAGAGGCATTCACGCCCAACAGTAGGTTCATAGCACCCGTGGTGATGGAAAACGTGCGACAACAAGGCTATTGTGCCCAAATGTGATTTACCACGGTCTTGGCTTATCATCTCCAGCTTGATGCTACACAGAGACCCCATTACTGGCCTTGAATTTGGTCTTCACAACACATTCTCACAGCTTAGGAATCCTTAGATCCAGAAGAATCGCTGGTGACTTCACCTCCCACTATGGTGGTGGCCAAAAGAAATAGCGCCGCGGGCTGATTATTATATGCAGTGAAGTTATGGACACCAATATATCCAATAAAATACATCACCAGATTCATTGTCCAATATCATTTTATCTTATGAAATCTTTGCATCTAGAATTCTCTCTATGTTCAGAAAATAAGAGGCAGCAGCCGAGGAAACTTCTTACAACATTCAGTGTCCTTACTATACAGGTGAGAAGGAGACGTCAGGTAGATGGGAGGAGACTCGGGCACTACTACAATCTCAAGATCCCTCCTGTCACCTGTAGTAGTGCCGGAGTCTCCTCCCATCTACCTGACGTCTCCTTCTCACCTGTATAGTAAGGAAACTGAAAGCTGTAAGAACTTCCCACGTCTCCTGTCACTTGCATTCAGATCGTAGAGAGAAGATCTCTCCACATCATGAAAATGGAGGAATGTTTCTTCTGCAACTTGGAATATAAAAGGAGAAACATGGGAAGACTTGAGACATTACTGAGAGCAGCAGCGGAGAGACACAAGAGCCCCGGGCAGGTGAGCATCTTCTACTGGCTGTATATACAGAATAATCAGAGCTGTGGACATTGACATGATGGATTTATGGACAATAATCCGGGTCTATGTATTAATATCTTATACACAGGTTCATAGGAAGAGAAGAAAGTCTCCAGATCGGCACCAAAACTCCGGCCATGGACATCAGACTGGTGGTCTTCAGTATTCTACTGGTGGCCGCGACCGGACACCCACACCGGAGACGCTGCCCCATGTCCAGATATAAGAAAGTATCTACCGATGACATCACCGTGATCAAAAAACTGCAGAATGAGCAAGTAAGGAGGGGGATGGTGTTATACTGAAAGGGGTCTCATATACAGCTATGGAGGGGGGTGGTGTTATACTGAGCGGGGTCTCATATACAGCTATGGAGGGGGGTGGTGTTATACGGAGAGGGGTCTCATATACAGCTATGGAGGGGGGGTCTAAATTCAGGAACCACAATATATCTGTAAGACAAGTCATCACTACTGCATTACACGGCAGATTTCAAGATGGTGGGATGGTAGAGTAACCATGATGATACGTATGTCCTACTACATGACAAAATTGAACAAAATCTTTACATGGTTCCTGACTTTGCCCCCACCCTGTATAATAGACATCATGTACTGAACATATAATACACATTACATGATATAAAGCTCCAACAAGTCCTTCTCTAACCCCCCACAGGAGAAGAACATGTCCTCCAACGCCATCACATGCTACAGCAGAATGATGAAGAACAAGCCGTCTGTATGTGACCTGAAGGTGAGTCCATATCTGCCCGGCTCTTCACTTTCACCAATTGTTTGCAAAATATCATCTAAACAATTTCATCTTTCTAACATCTTCTCTTCTACAGTCCAATGACCGTCTGATTCTGCCCTTGGAGCGAGTTACAATAACTACAGAAGTTCTGACTAATCTGTCCACGTCTGATGTGCCGGACCCTGTATCACAGTCATACATGATGTTCCTCAAAATCAGAGATGATCTTCTGATCTGTGTAAGTCCATGTGGTCCTTGTGGTCATTATTTGACTGGTTCATGCTTTGATATTTTGATGCTGGTCTAGACATATTGACCCATAATATCATCTTATACTTCTCATCTTCAGAGAGGACCAGGACACAGTGAGACGCCTTCTGAGCAGCTGAAGCCATGGCTGAAACATCTCAAGACATTTGTGGAAGAGGTAAGTGTCCTACATTGACCTACAGATGTGACATGCACTGAGAGCGTCCTGTCCTCCATATTGGATCAAATAGATGACCCAGGAGAGTAGATGAGGATCTACTGGTAGAGAGGTTCCCACTATACAATAATCTAGATATCATGGGAAAGCCAGAAGAAGAACATAGAGGAGATGACATGAAAACAAGGAAAATTTGTTTTTAATGGTGGGTCTACAACATGCACCATAAAGACTTGACCTGTTATTTTGTAGGCATCTCCACAATGTCTCCAGGACGCCGTGTTACTCGGCCTCATCCCATTACTGGTGGAAGACGTTGGGTGTTGGGCTCATGGGAAATAATTACAAAGAAGTTTCAAAGAAGATCCACAAGTCTTGATCTTCAATTTCCAGATCAACTGAAGAATGAAAATTTTTAGAACATCTTCCATGGACATCACAAGCCAATGGATCCCATTTCTATGACTGAGGTCACCTTTAAGCCATGATCATGAAATAGAAGAAACTCACCATCCATGGATCTGAAACCTCAGTCTATGGAGAATAAAGAGGACAATGAGGATGAGAAATGCCCTAGAACTTTATCATAATTATCAAGTTTTCTGGTTTTGAAAATTAAGGAGTTTAATTTTTTTCTTAATTCTTGACTATATGATATTCTGTATTTATATTTATTTATATTTTATGTATTTATATAATTTATTTCTATTTTATATTTTCAGCTTAATTATTATTATTGTATTTTGTTTTATTTATTGCTTATGGGCAAATTTTGGGATTTTTTTTTATAAACTTTTTTAAAATCTTAAAACATGTTGAAATAAATTTGTCAATTATTCAAAAGTATTGAAATTTTCCAATGAACTTTGTTGAGTCTAAATTTGGCAATGATAAATTTTATCAGACAGGAGAATAGTCAGGAACAGAGGCAAGTGTCAGAGCCAGAAGTGGGAAAGCAGAGACCAGATGAAGATTCTCAAGGGAAAGGCAAAGTGAGTGTCAAGACCGAGGTCAAGATCAGGATGAGGATCCGTCAGGATAGAAAATCAGGAAGACAATGTAGAAGAATTGAGACGACACTCCAAGGAGTGATCTGTATGTGGTTTGCTTTTGTTTCACATGGGTTATACAAGTCCCATCACACAGGACATTATTAGGTGTATACAATAGGGGAACATTTAGGGTAAAACCCTTCATCAGACAGGAGATATTGGATTGTTGCAGAAATGCATTAGGATGTGATATCTCATGTATGGGAACACACTCTGGAGGAACCAATAATACGTGTGGAGGGAGATAACACCAGACATGTGTCCCCCACCTCCATACATACTACATACCGGTCCTCTCATCCAGAAGTAGGAAGTTTAATAAAGGTCGAAGCCAAATGAACTTTCAGCACCGGAGCTCTGCACTCGCCAGTGTATCATCTCACCCAACATGCTCATCTACCGGCTTACCTCTAGTTTACTCTGTGCGGTTTCGGACTCTCCAGGCTGCTGTGTATTTGCTCCTTCTTCTGCCCCTGGTGCACCCAATAGGGTGGGTTCGTCCTCCCTCTCAGCAAGGGATTAAGAAATCCACCTGTGCCCTGTCCAGCCAATCCCAAGCAGCTCATGCCTAATTTAACCGACTCAGCCCTTTACACCAAGCCTGAGGAACAAGGTTCTTGGATCTCCAGTTTCTGTTTTGTGACCTCAGCTTGATTCCTGACTCCACCTCTGTTACCATTCTTGTCTCGATGTTTATCCATGTACTTACCTTGGCCTGTTTCTCGGCCCTACTTCACCACCACCTGCCCCTGACCTGTGGATTGGACTTGACCACGCTTTCATCTGACCCTCTGGTGCTTCGTGCCGGTGTCTCTCTGGCCTTTGCATCAGCTGCCACCTACCTCAGGACCACTTTGTGAGGTAGCAACCTGGTAGCCTCCCCATGGTGAAGACCAGATTCTCATACATGGGGTTAACGGGTGAAAACTCTGGAGGTTACTTAGATATCGCCCTTGGGAGTGGCCCAAAGAAAAACCGGTGGTATAATGGGTCCTAAGATCTGTTCTCTGTTACAGAACTCCTACAAACTGGAGGTAGACATGAGATTTGGAATCCATTGCCTATTGACATCCAGGGATTTGTCCTCTGTCAGAATTCATTCAACACTGACTAGATTGGAGTTCTAGTCTAAAGGATCCTCTAGTCATTCTTCCATCGTCTTCCAGAAGGGGGTTTAGGGCTTTGTTGCAGGAAGTTTTGGTCCCAGAATAGTCATGAATTGGCGGCAGTAATACTAATACAGTAGTAGCATTGTCAGGAATGGAGCCAAGATTCACCATCAAGAGAGCGATCTGCTCATCCCAATACGGAGCTGGGAATAAGATCTTCATTGTTATTGGTCTTTTCCTTGCCTTTTATCTCTTTTGTAAGCATGGTATCCTGGGTATGTGGACCCAAAGCAGAAGGTTGTACTATAGAGAGGCATTCACGCCCAACAGTAGGTTCATAGCACCCGTGGTGATGGAAAACGTGAGACAACAAGGCCATTGTACCCAAATGTGATTTACCACGGTCTTGGCTTATCATCTCCACCCTGATGCTACACAGAGACCCCATTACTGGTCTTGGATTTGGTCTTGACAACACATTCTCACAGCTTAGGAATCCTTAGATCCAGAAGCATCACTGGTGACGTCACCTCCCACTATGGTGGTGGCCAGAAGAAATAGCGCCGCAGGCTGATTATTATATGCAGTGAAGTTATGGACACCAATAAATCCAATAAAATCCATCACCAGATTCATTGTCCAATATCATTTTATTTTATGAAATCTTTGCATCTAGAATTCACCAGAATGACAATAAATATAATAACATTATTATAAATATAATAAAAAACTGAATAAATAAAAATTTAAAAAATCTTTACATTCTTTCTCTATATTATGGAACGTTCACATTGGGATTATGTTCTTGTCTATGACAGGTGACTGTAGATTACTAAAGATCATCTTCTCAGTTCTTCATAATGACCAGGATTTCGTGATGTTCATGAAAATATTCCATAAATTAAGTTTCGAAGAACGTCCCATAGACTTATGGATGCTCCTTGAGACTTCATTGCAGTTACTTTCCATGAGCCCAACATCCAACATCTTCCACCAGTAATGGGATGAGGCCGAGTAACACGGCGTCCTGGAGACATTGTGGAGATGCCTACAAAATAACAGGTCAAGTCTTTATTACGTATGTTGTGGACTCGCCATTAAACACATTTCCTTCTTCTTGTCATCTTCTCTATCTAACATCTATGTTCTTTCTTCATTGTGGATTTTCCATAAAGTTCAGATCATCTTCTGTTATCAGAAGATCCTCATCTGCTCTACATGTCCAGGGTCATTTATCTGCTCCACCATAGAGGACAGGATGCTCTTGGTGCATGTCACTTCTGTAGGTCAATGTAGGACACTCACCTCTTCCACAAATGTCTTGAGATGTTTCAGCCATGGCTTCAGCTGCTCAGAAGGCGTCTCACTGTGTCCAGGTGATCCTCTCTGAAGATGAGAAATATAAGATGATGTTATGGATCAATATGTCCAGAACATCACCGACACCAACATCAAAGCATGAACCAGGAAAACAATGACCACAAGGACCACATGGACTTACACAGATGAGAAGATCATCTCTGATTCTGAGGAACATCATGTATGACTGTGATACAGGGTCCGGCACATCAGACGTGGACAGATTTGCCAGAACTTCTGTAGTTATTGTAACTCGCTCCAAGGTCAGAATCAGACGGTCATTGGACTGTAGAAGAGAAGATGTTACAAAGATGAAATTGAGGAGGTGGGATTCACTTTAGATGATGTTTTGCTAACAATTGGTGAAAGTTAAGATCCGGGTAGATATGAACTCACCTTCAGGTCACATATAGACGGCTTGTTCTTCATCATTCGGCTGTAGCATGTGATGGCTTTGGAGGACATGTTCTTCTCCTGTGGGGGGTTAGAGCAGGACTTGTTGGAGCTTTATATCATGTAATGTGAATTATATCTTCAGTATATGATGTCTATTATACAGGGTGGGGTCAAAGTCAGGAACCAAGTAAAGATTTTGTTCAACCCTGTCATGTAGTTGGACATACGTATCATCATGGTTACTCTACCATCCCACCATCTTGAAATCTGCCGTGTAATGCAGTAGTGATGACTTGTCTTAGATATATTGTGGTTCCTGACTTTAGACCCCCCTCCATAGCTGTATATGAGACCCCTCTCCGTATAACACCATCCCCCTCCATATCTGTATATGAGACCCCTCTCCGTATAACACCATCCCCCTCCTTACTTGCTCATTCTGCAGTTTTTTGATCACGGTGATGTCATCGGTAGATACTTTCTTATATCTGGACATGGGGCAGCGTCTCCGGTGTGGATGTCCGGTCACGGCCACCAGTAGAATACAGAAGACCACCAGTCTGATGTCCATGGCCGGAGTTTTGGTGCCGATCTGGAGACTTTCTTCTCTTCCTATGAACCTGTGTATAAGATATTAATACATAGACCTGGATTATTGTCCATAAATCCATCATGTCAATGTCCACAGCTCTGATATTCTGTATCTACAGCCAGTAGAAGATGCTCACCTGCCCGGGGCTCTTGTGTCTCTCAGCTGCTGCTCTCAGCAATGTCTCAAGTCTTGTCATGTTTCTTCTTTTATATTTCCAAGTCCAGAAGAAAAATTCCTCCATTTCCATGATGTGGAGATATCTTCTCTGTATGTTCAGAAAATAAGAGACAGCAGCCGAGGAAACTTCTTACAACATTCAGTTTCCTTACTATACAGGTGAGAAGGAGACGTCAGGTAGATGGGAGGAGACTCGGGCACTACTACAATCTCAAGATCCCTCCTGTCACCTGTAGTAGTGCTGGAGTCTCCTCCCATCTACCTGACGTCTCCTTCTCACCTGTATAGTAAGGAAACTGAAAGCTGTAAGAACTTCCCACGTCTCCTGTCACTTGCATTCAGATCGTAGAGAGAAGATATCTCCACATCATGAAAATGGAGGAATTTTTCTTCTGCAACTTGGAATATAAAAGGAGAAACATGGGAAGACTTGAGACATTGCTGAGAGCAGCAGCCGAGAGACACAAGAGCCCTGGGCAGGTGAGCATCTTCTACTGGCTGGATATACAGAATATCAGAGCTGTGGACATTGACATGATGGATTTATGGACAATAATCCAGGTCTATGTATTAATATCTTATACACAGGTTCATAGGAAGAGAAGAAAGTCTCCAGATCGGCACCAAAACTCCGGCCATGGACATCACACTGGTGGTCTTCTGTATTCTACTGGTGGCCGTGACCGGACACCCACACCGGAGACGCTGCCCCATGTCCAGATATAAGAAAGTATCTACTGATGACATCACCGTGATCAAAAAACTGCAGAATGAGCAAGTAAGGAGGGGGATGGTGTTATACAGAGAGGGGTCTTATATACAGCTATGGGGGGGATGGTGTTATACTGAGAGGGGTCTCATATACAGCTATGGAGGGGATGGTGTTATACGGATAGGGGTCTCATATACAGCTATGGAGGGGGATGGTGTTATACGGAGAGGGGTCTTATATACAGCTATGGAGGGGGTGTCTAAAGTCAGGAACCACAATATATCTAAGACAAGTCATCACTACTGCATTTCACGGCAGATTTCAAGATGGTGGGATGGTAGAGTAACCATGATGATACGTATGTCCTACTACAAGACAAAATTTAACAAAATCTTTACATGGTTCCTGACTTTGCCCCCACCCTGTATAATAGACATCATGAACTGAACATATAATACACATTACATGATATAAAGCTCCAACAAGTCCTTCTCTAACCCCCCACAGGAAAAGAACATGTCCTCCAACGCCATCAAATGCTACAGCAGAATGATGAAGAACAAGCCGTCTGTATGTGACCTGAAGGTGAGTCCATATCTACCCGGATCTTCACTTTCACCAATTGATTGCAAAATATCATCTATAGTGAATCCCACCTCAACAATTTCATCTTTCTAACATCTTCTCTTCTACAGTCCAATGACCGTCTGATTCTGACCTTGGAGCGAGTTACAATAACTACAGAAGTTCTGGCAAATCTGTCCATGTCTGATGTGCCGGACCCTGTATCACAGTCACTCATGATGTTCCTCAGAATCAGAGATGATCTTCTGATCTGTGTAAGTCCATGTGGTCCTTGTTTGCCTGGTCCATGCTTTGATGCTTCAGGGCTGGCCCGGACATATTGACCCACAACATCATCTTATATTTCTCATCTTCAGAGAGGATCACCAGGACACAGTGAGACGCCTTCTGAGCAGCTGAAGCCGTGGCTGAACCATCTCAAGAACTTTGTGGAAGAGGTAAGTGTCCTACATTGACCTACAGGTGTGACATGCACTGAGAGTATCCTATTCTCAACATACATAATAACGACTTGACCTGTTATTTTGTAGGCATCTCCACAATGTCTCCAGGACGCCGTGTTACTCGGCCTCATCCCATTACTGGTGGAAGACGTTGGGTGTTGGGCTCATGGAAAGTAACTGCAAAGAAGGTTCAAAGAAAAGCCACAAGTCTTGATCTTCAATTTCAAGATCAACTGAAGAATTTTAATTTTTGGAACATCTTCCATGGACATCAAAAGTCACTTTATGAAAAGTAGAAGAAATTCCCCATCCATAGATCTGAAACCTCAGTGTATGGAGAACAATTGGGAAATACTCTAGAATTTTATCATGATTATCAATTTTTCTACATTTGTTTTTAAAATGAAGTTGGTTCCATTGTGGAATATCCCTAAAGAAAAATGTATATTTTTTATTTATATTTTATGTATTTATATAATTTATTTCTATTTTATATTTTCAGCTTAATTATTATTATTGTATTTTGTTTTATTTATTGCTTATGGGCAAATTTTTGGATCTTTTATAAACTTTTTTTTAAATTTTAAAACATGTTGAAATAAATTTGTCAATTATTTAAAAGTATTGAAATTTTCCAATGAACTTTGTTGAATCTAAATTTGGCAATGATACATTTTATTCGGAGAATAGTCAGGAACAGAGGCAAGTGTCAGAGCCAGAAGTAGAAAGACAGAGATCAGATGAAGATTCTCAAGGTCAAGGCAAAGATAGTGTCAAGACCGAGGTCAAGATCAGGATGAGGATCCGTCAGGATAGAAAATCAGGAAGACAATGTAGAAGAATTGGGACAACACACCAAGGAGTGATCTGTATGTGGTTTGCTTTTGTTTCACATGGGTTATACAAGTCCCATCACACAGGACATTATTAGGTGTATACAATAGGGGAACATTTAGGGTAAATCCCTTCATCAGACAGGAGATATTGGATTGTTGCAGAAATGCACTAGGATGTGATATCTCATGTATGGGAACCCACTCTGGAGGAACCAATAATACGTGTGGAGGGAGATAACACCAGACATGTGTCCCCCACCTCCATACATACTACATACCGGTCCTCTCATCCAGCAGTAGGAAGTTTAATAAAGGTCGAAGCCAAATGAACTTTCAGCACCGGAGCTCTGCACTCGCCAGTGTATCATCTCACCCAACATGCTCATCTACCGGCTTACCTCTAGTTTACTCTGTGCGGTTTCGGACTCTCCAGGCTGCTGTGTATTTGCTCCTTCTTCTGCCCCTGGTGCACCCAATAGGGTGGGTCCGTCCTCCCTCTCAGCAAGGGATTAAGAAATCCACCTGTCTGCCCTGTCCAGCCAATCCCAAGCAGCTCATGCCTATTTTGACCGACTCAGCCCTTTACACCAAGCCTGAGGAACAAGGTTCTTGGATCTCCAGTTCCTGTTTTGTGACCTCAGCTTGATTCCTGACTCCACTTTTGTTACCATTTTTGTCTCGATGTTTATCCATGTCTTGACCTTGGCCTTTTTCTTGGCCCTGCTTCTCCACCACCTGCCCCTGACGTGTGGATTGGACTTGACCACACTTTCATCTGACCCTCTGGTGCTTCGTGCCGGTGTCTCTCTGGCCCTTGCATAAGCTGCCACCTACACCATGAGCATTTTGGTAGATAGCAACCTGGTAGCCTCCCCATGGTGAAGACCAGATTCTCATACGTGGGATTAAAGGTTGAAAACCGTGGAGGCTACTTAGATATCGCCCTTGGGAGTGGCCCAAAGGAAAACTGGTTAGGTGGCACATGAGTCAAACGATCCGTTCTCTGTTACAGAACTCCTACAAACTGGAGGTAGGCATGAATTTTGGAATCCATTGCGTATTGACATCCAGGGAATTTTCCTCTATGTCCGAATTCATTTGGTATTGACTAGATTGGAGTTCTAGTCTAAGGGATCCTCCAGTAATTTTTCCATCGCCTTTCAGAAGGGGGTTTAGGGCTTTGCTGCAGGAGGTCTTGGTCCCAGAATAGTCGATGAATTGGTGGCAGTAGTACTAATACAGTAGTAGCATCGTCGGGAATGGAGCCAAGATTCACCATCAAGAGAGCGATCTGCTCATCTGAATACAAAGCTGGAACTGGGCGATGTGAATAAGATCTTCATTGTTATTGGTCTTTTCCTTGCCTTTTATCTCTTTTGTAAGCATGGTATCCTGGGTATGTGGACCCAAAGCAGAAGGTTGTACTTTAGAGAGGCATTCACGCCCAACAGTAGGTTCATAGCACCCGTGGTGATGGAAAACGTGCGACAACAAGGCTATTGTGCCCAAATGTGATTTACCACGGTCTTGGCTTATCATCTCCAGCTTGATGCTACACAGAGACCCCATTACTGGCCTTGAATTTGGTCTTCACAACACATTCTCACAGCTTAGGAATCCTTAGATCCAGAAGAATCGCTGGTGACTTCACCTCCCACTATGGTGGTGGCCAAAAGAAATAGCGCCGCGGGCTGATTATTATATGCAGTGAAGTTATGGACACCAATATATCCAATAAAATACATCACCAGATTCATTGTCCAATATCATTTTATCTTATGAAATCTTTGCATCTAGAATTCTCTCTATGTTCAGAAAATAAGAGGCAGCAGCCGAGGAAACTTCTTACAACATTCAGTGTCCTTACTATACAGGTGAGAAGGAGACATCAGGTAGATGGGAGGAGACTCGGGCACTACTACAATCTCAAGGTTCCTCCTGTCACCTGTAGTAGTGCCGGAGTCTCCTCCCATCTACCTGACGTCTCCTTCTCACCTGTATAGTAAGGAAACTGAAAGCTGTAAGAACTTCCCACGTCTCCTGTCACTTGCATTCAGATCGTAGAGAGAAGATCTCTCCACATCATGAAAATGGAGGAATGTTTCTTCTGCAACTTGGAATATAAAAGGAGAAACATGGGAAGACTTGAGACATTACTGAGAGCAGCAGCGGAGAGACACAAGAGCCCCGGGCAGGTGAGCATCTTCTACTGGCTGTATATACAGAATAATCAGAGCTGTGGACATTGACATGATGGATTTATGGACAATAATCCGGGTCTATGTATTAATATCTTATACACAGGTTCATAGGAAGAGAAGAAAGTCTCCAGATCGGCACCAAAACTCCGGCCATGGACATCAGACTGGTGGTCTTCAGTATTCTACTGGTGGCCGCGACCGGACACCCACACCGGAGACGCTGCCCCATGTCCAGATATAAGAAAGTATCTACCGATGACATCACCGTGATCAAAAAACTGCAGAATGAGCAAGTAAGGAGGGGGATGGTGTTATACTGAAAGGGGTCTCATATACAGCTATGGAGGGGGGTGGTGTTATACTGAGCGGGGTCTCATATACAGCTATGGAGGGGGGTGGTGTTATACGGAGAGGGGTCTCATATACAGCTATGGAGGGGGGGTCTAAATTCAGGAACCACAATATATCTGTAAGACAAGTCATCACTACTGCATTACACGGCAGATTTCAAGATGGTGGGATGGTAGAGTAACCATGATGATACGTATGTCCTACTACATGACAAAATTGAACAAAATCTTTACATGGTTCCTGACTTTGCCCCCACCCTGTATAATAGACATCATGTACTGAACATATAATACACATTACATGATATAAAGCTCCAACAAGTCCTTCTCTAACCCCCCACAGGAGAAGAACATGTCCTCCAACGCCATCACATGCTACAGCAGAATGATGAAGAACAAGCCGTCTGTATGTGACCTGAAGGTGAGTCCATATCTGCCCGGCTCTTCACTTTCACCAATTGTTTGCAAAATATCATCTAAACAATTTCATCTTTCTAACATCTTCTCTTCTACAGTCCAATGACCGTCTGATTCTGCCCTTGGAGCGAGTTACAATAACTACAGAAGTTCTGACTAATCTGTCCACGTCTGATGTGCCGGACCCTGTATCACAGTCATACATGATGTTCCTCAAAATCAGAGATGATCTTCTGATCTGTGTAAGTCCATGTGGTCCTTGTGGTCATTATTTGACTGGTTCATGCTTTGATATTTTGATGCTGGTCTAGACATATTGACCCATAATATCATCTTATACTTCTCATCTTCAGAGAGGACCAGGACACAGTGAGACGCCTTCTGAGCAGCTGAAGCCATGGCTGAAACATCTCAAGACATTTGTGGAAGAGGTAAGTGTCCTACATTGACCTACAGATGTGACATGCACTGAGAGCGTCCTGTCCTCCATATTGGATCAAATAGATGACCCAGGAGAGTAGATGAGGATCTACTGGTAGAGAGGTTCCCACTATACAATAATCTAGATATCATGGGAAAGCCAGAAGAAGAACATAGAGGAGATGACATGAAAACAAGGAAAATTTGTTTTTAATGGTGGGTCTACAACATGCACCATAAAGACTTGACCTGTTATTTTGTAGGCATCTCCACAATGTCTCCAGGACGCCGTGTTACTCGGCCTCATCCCATTACTGGTGGAAGACGTTGGGTGTTGGGCTCATGGGAAATAATTACAAAGAAGTTTCAAAGAAGATCCACAAGTCTTGATCTTCAATTTCCAGATCAACTGAAGAATGAAAATTTTTAGAACATCTTCCATGGACATCACAAGCCAATGGATCCCATTTCTATGACTGAGGTCACCTTTAAGCCATGATCATGAAATAGAAGAAACTCACCATCCATGGATCTGAAACCTCAGTCTATGGAGAATAAAGAGGACAATGAGGATGAGAAATGCCCTAGAACTTTATCATAATTATCAAGTTTTCTGGTTTTGAAAATTAAGGAGTTTAATTTTTTTCTTAATTCTTGACTATATGATATTCTGTATTTATATTTATTTATATTTTATGTATTTATATAATTTATTTCTATTTTATATTTTCAGCTTAATTATTATTATTGTATTTTGTTTTATTTATTGCTTATGGGCAAATTTTGGGATTTTTTTTATAAACTTTTTTAAAATCTTAAAACATGTTGAAATAAATTTGTCAATTATTCAAAAGTATTGAAATTTTCCAATGAACTTTGTTGAGTCTAAATTTGGCAATGATAAATTTTATCAGACAGGAGAATAGTCAGGAACAGAGGCAAGTGTCAGAGCCAGAAGTGGGAAAGCAGAGACCAGATGAAGATTCTCAAGGGAAAGGCAAAGTGAGTGTCAAGACCGAGGTCAAGATCAGGATGAGGATCCGTCAGGATAGAAAATCAGGAAGACAATGTAGAAGAATTGAGACGACACTCCAAGGAGTGATCTGTATGTGGTTTGCTTTTGTTTCACATGGGTTATACAAGTCCCATCACACAGGACATTATTAGGTGTATACAATAGGGGAACATTTAGGGTAAAACCCTTCATCAGACAGGAGATATTGGATTGTTGCAGAAATGCATTAGGATGTGATATCTCATGTATGGGAACACACTCTGGAGGAACCAATAATACGTGTGGAGGGAGATAACACCAGACATGTGTCCCCCACCTCCATACATACTACATACCGGTCCTCTCATCCAGAAGTAGGAAGTTTAATAAAGGTCGAAGCCAAATGAACTTTCAGCACCGGAGCTCTGCACTCGCCAGTGTATCATCTCACCCAACATGCTCATCTACCGGCTTACCTCTAGTTTACTCTGTGCGGTTTCGGACTCTCCAGGCTGCTGTGTATTTGCTCCTTCTTCTGCCCCTGGTGCACCCAATAGGGTGGGTTCGTCCTCCCTCTCAGCAAGGGATTAAGAAATCCACCTGTGCCCTGTCCAGCCAATCCCAAGCAGCTCATGCCTAATTTAACCGACTCAGCCCTTTACACCAAGCCTGAGGAACAAGGTTCTTGGATCTCCAGTTTCTGTTTTGTGACCTCAGCTTGATTCCTGACTCCACCTCTGTTACCATTCTTGTCTCGATGTTTATCCATGTACTTACCTTGGCCTGTTTCTCGGCCCTACTTCACCACCACCTGCCCCTGACCTGTGGATTGGACTTGACCACGCTTTCATCTGACCCTCTGGTGCTTCGTGCCGGTGTCTCTCTGGCCTTTGCATCAGCTGCCACCTACCTCAGGACCACTTTGTGAGGTAGCAACCTGGTAGCCTCCCCATGTTGAAGACCAGATTCTCATACATGGGGTTAACGGGTGAAAACTCTGGAGGTTACTTAGATATCGCCCTTGGGAGTGGCCCAAAGAAAAACCGGTGGTATAATGGGTCCTAAGATCTGTTCTCTGTTACAGAACTCCTACAAACTGGAGGTAGACATGAGATTTGGAATCCATTGCCTATTGACATCCAGGGATTTGTCCTCTGTCAGAATTCATTCAACACTGACTAGATTGGAGTTCTAGTCTAAAGGATCCTCTAGTCATTCTTCCATCGTCTTCCAGAAGGGGGTTTAGGGCTTTGTTGCAGGAAGTTTTGGTCCCAGAATAGTCATGAATTGGCGGCAGTAATACTAATACAGTAGTAGCATTGTCAGGAATGGAGCCAAGATTCACCATCAAGAGAGCGATCTGCTCATCCCAATACGGAGCTGGGAATAAGATCTTCATTGTTATTGGTCTTTTCCTTGCCTTTTATCTCTTTTGTAAGCATGGTATCCTGGGTATGTGGACCCAAAGCAGAAGGTTGTACTATAGAGAGGCATTCACGCCCAACAGTAGGTTCATAGCACCCGTGGTGATGGAAAACGTGAGACAACAAGGCCATTGTACCCAAATGTGATTTACCACGGTCTTGGCTTATCATCTCCACCCTGATGCTACACAGAGACCCCATTACTGGTCTTGGATTTGGTCTTGACAACACATTCTCACAGCTTAGGAATCCTTAGATCCAGAAGCATCACTGGTGACGTCACCTCCCACTATGGTGGTGGCCAGAAGAAATAGCGCCGCAGGCTGATTATTATATGCAGTGAAGTTATGGACACCAATAAATCCAATAAAATCCATCACCAGATTCATTGTCCAATATCATTTTATTTTATGAAATCTTTGCATCTAGAATTCACCAGAATGACAATAAATATAATAACATTATTATAAATATAATAAAAAACTGAATAAATAAAAATTTAAAAAATCTTTACATTCTTTCTCTATATTATGGAACGTTCACATTGGGATTATGTTCTTGTCTATGACAGGTGACTGTAGATTACTAAAGATCATCTTCTCAGTTCTTCATAATGACCAGGATTTCGTGATGTTCATGAAAATATTCCATAAATTAAGTTTCGAAGAACGTCCCATAGACTTATGGATGCTCCTTGAGACTTCATTGCAGTTACTTTCCATGAGCCCAACATCCAACATCTTCCACCAGTAATGGGATGAGGCCGAGTAACACGGCGTCCTGGAGACATTGTGGAGATGCCTACAAAATAACAGGTCAAGTCTTTATTACGTATGTTGTGGACTCGCCATTAAACACATTTCCTTCTTCTTGTCATCTTCTCTATCTAACATCTATGTTCTTTCTTCATTGTGGATTTTCCATAAAGTTCAGATCATCTTCTGTTATCAGAAGATCCTCATCTGCTCTACATGTCCAGGGTCATTTATCTGCTCCACCATAGAGGACAGGATGCTCTTGGTGCATGTCACTTCTGTAGGTCAATGTAGGACACTCACCTCTTCCACAAATGTCTTGAGATGTTTCAGCCATGGCTTCAGCTGCTCAGAAGGCGTCTCACTGTGTCCAGGTGATCCTCTCTGAAGATGAGAAATATAAGATGATGTTATGGATCAATATGTCCAGAACATCACCGACACCAACATCAAAGCATGAACCAGGAAAACAATGACCACAAGGACCACATGGACTTACACAGATGAGAAGATCATCTCTGATTCTGAGGAACATCATGTATGACTGTGATACAGGGTCCGGCACATCAGACGTGGACAGATTTGCCAGAACTTCTGTAGTTATTGTAACTCGCTCCAAGGTCAGAATCAGACGGTCATTGGACTGTAGAAGAGAAGATGTTACAAAGATGAAATTGAGGAGGTGGGATTCACTTTAGATGATGTTTTGCTAACAATTGGTGAAAGTTAAGATCCGGGTAGATATGAACTCACCTTCAGGTCACATATAGACGGCTTGTTCTTCATCATTCGGCTGTAGCATGTGATGGCTTTGGAGGACATGTTCTTCTCCTGTGGGGGGTTAGAGCAGGACTTGTTGGAGCTTTATATCATGTAATGTGAATTATATCTTCAGTATATGATGTCTATTATACAGGGTGGGGTCAAAGTCAGGAACCAAGTAAAGATTTTGTTCAACCCTGTCATGTAGTTGGACATACGTATCATCATGGTTACTCTACCATCCCACCATCTTGAAATCTGCCGTGTAATGCAGTAGTGATGACTTGTCTTAGATATATTGTGGTTCCTGACTTTAGACCCCCCTCCATAGCTGTATATGAGACCCCTCTCCGTATAACACCATCCCCCTCCATATCTGTATATGAGACCCCTCTCCGTATAACACCATCCCCCTCCTTACTTGCTCATTCTGCAGTTTTTTGATCACGGTGATGTCATCGGTAGATACTTTCTTATATCTGGACATGGGGCAGCGTCTCCGGTGTGGATGTCCGGTCACGGCCACCAGTAGAATACAGAAGACCACCAGTCTGATGTCCATGGCCGGAGTTTTGGTGCCGATCTGGAGACTTTCTTCTCTTCCTATGAACCTGTGTATAAGATATTAATACATAGACCTGGATTATTGTCCATAAATCCATCATGTCAATGTCCACAGCTCTGATATTCTGTATCTACAGCCAGTAGAAGATGCTCACCTGCCCGGGGCTCTTGTGTCTCTCAGCTGCTGCTCTCAGCAATGTCTCAAGTCTTGTCATGTTTCTTCTTTTATATTTCCAAGTCCAGAAGAAAAATTCCTCCATTTCCATGATGTGGAGATATCTTCTCTGTATGTTCAGAAAATAAGAGACAGCAGCCGAGGAAACTTCTTACAGCATTCAGTTTCCTTACTATACAGGTGAGAAGGAGACGTCAGGTAGATGGGAGGAGACTCGGGCACTACTACAATCTCAAGATCCCTCCTGTCACCTGTAGTAGTGCCGCAGTCTCCTCCCATCTACCTGACGTCTCCTTCTCACCTGTATAGTAAGGAAACTGAAAGCTGTAAGAACTTCCCACGTCTCCTGTCACTTGCATTCAGATCGTAGAGAGAAGATATCTCCACATCATGAAAATGGAGGAATTTTTCTTCTGCAACTTGGAATATAAAAGGAGAAACATGGGAAGACTTGAGACATTGCTGAGAGCAGCAGCCGAGAGACACAAGAGCCCTGGGCAGGTGAGCATCTTCTACTGGCTGGATATACAGAATATCAGAGCTGTGGACATTGACATGATGGATTTATGGACAATAATCCAGGTCTATGTATTAATATCTTATACACAGGTTCATAGGAAGAGAAGAAAGTCTCCAGATCGGCACCAAAACTCCGGCCATGGACATCACACTGGTGGTCTTCTGTATTCTACTGGTGGCCGTGACCGGACACCCACACCGGAGACGCTGCCCCATGTCCAGATATAAGAAAGTATCTACTGATGACATCACCGTGATCAAAAAACTGCAGAATGAGCAAGTAAGGAGGGGGATGGTGTTATACGGAGAGGGGTCTTATATACAGCTATGGGGGGGATGGTGTTATACTGAGAGGGGTCTCATATACAGCTATGGAGGGGATGGTGTTATACGGATAGGGGTCTCATATACAGCTATGGAGGGGGATGGTGTTATACGGAGAGGGGTCTTATATACAGCTATGGAGGGGGTGTCTAAAGTCAGGAACCACAATATATCTAAGACAAGTCATCACTACTGCATTTCACGGCAGATTTCAAGATGGTGGGATGGTAGAGTAACCATGATGATACGTATGTCCTACTACAAGACAAAATTTAACAAAATCTTTACATGGTTCCTGACTTTGCCCCCACCCTGTATAATAGACATCATGAACTGAACATATAATACACATTACATGATATAAAGCTCCAACAAGTCCTTCTCTAACCCCCCACAGGAAAAGAACATGTCCTCCAACGCCATCAAATGCTACAGCAGAATGATGAAGAACAAGCCGTCTGTATGTGACCTGAAGGTGAGTCCATATCTACCCGGATCTTCACTTTCACCAATTGATTGCAAAATATCATCTATAGTGAATCCCACCTCAACAATTTCATCTTTCTAACATCTTCTCTTCTACAGTCCAATGACCGTCTGATTCTGACCTTGGAGCGAGTTACAATAACTACAGAAGTTCTGGCAAATCTGTCCATGTCTGATGTGCCGGACCCTGTATCACAGTCACTCATGATGTTCCTCAGAATCAGAGATGATCTTCTGATCTGTGTAAGTCCATGTGGTCCTTGTTTGCCTGGTCCATGCTTTGATGCTTCAGGGCTGGCCCGGACATATTGACCCACAACATCATCTTATATTTCTCATCTTCAGAGAGGATCACCAGGACACAGTGAGACGCCTTCTGAGCAGCTGAAGCCGTGGCTGAACCATCTCAAGAACTTTGTGGAAGAGGTAAGTGTCCTACATTGACCTACAGGTGTGACATGCACTGAGAGTATCCTATTCTCAACATACATAATAACGACTTGACCTGTTATTTTGTAGGCATCTCCACAATGTCTCCAGGACGCCGTGTTACTCGGCCTCATCCCATTACTGGTGGAAGACGTTGGGTGTTGGGCTCATGGAAAGTAACTGCAAAGAAGGTTCAAAGAAAAGCCACAAGTCTTGATCTTCAATTTCAAGATCAACTGAAGAATTTTAATTTTTGGAACATCTTCCATGGACATCAAAAGTCACTTTATGAAAAGTAGAAGAAATTCCCCATCCATAGATCTGAAACCTCAGTGTATGGAGAACAATTGGGAAATACTCTAGAATTTTATCATGATTATCAATTTTTCTACATTTGTTTTTAAAATGAAGTTGGTTCCATTGTGGAATATCCCTAAAGAAAAATGTATATTTTTTATTTATATTTTATGTATTTATATAATTTATTTCTATTTTATATTTTCAGCTTAATTATTATTATTGTATTTTGTTTTATTTATTGCTTATGGGCAAATTTTTGGATCTTTTATAAACTTTTTTTTAAATTTTAAAACATGTTGAAATAAATTTGTCAATTATTTAAAAGTATTGAAATTTTCCAATGAACTTTGTTGAATCTAAATTTGGCAATGATACATTTTATTCGGAGAATAGTCAGGAACAGAGGCAAGTGTCAGAGCCAGAAGTAGAAAGACAGAGATCAGATGAAGATTCTCAAGGTCAAGGCAAAGATAGTGTCAAGACCGAGGTCAAGATCAGGATGAGGATCCGTCAGGATAGAAAATCAGGAAGACAATGTAGAAGAATTGGGACAACACACCAAGGAGTGATCTGTATGTGGTTTGCTTTTGTTTCACATGGGTTATACAAGTCCCATCACACAGGACATTATTAGGTGTATACAATAGGGGAACATTTAGGGTAAATCCCTTCATCAGACAGGAGATATTGGATTGTTGCAGAAATGCACTAGGATGTGATATCTCATGTATGGGAACCCACTCTGGAGGAACCAATAATACGTGTGGAGGGAGATAACACCAGACATGTGTCCCCCACCTCCATACATACTACATACCGGTCCTCTCATCCAGCAGTAGGAAGTTTAATAAAGGTCGAAGCCAAATGAACTTTCAGCACCGGAGCTCTGCACTCGCCAGTGTATCATCTCACCCAACATGCTCATCTACCGGCTTACCTCTAAGTTTACTCTGTGCGGTTTTGGACTCTCCAGGCTGCTGTGTATTTGCTCCTTCTTCTGCCCCTGGTGCACCCAATAGGGTGGGTCCGTCCTCCCTCTCAGCAAGGGATTAAGAAATCCACCTGTCTGCCCTGTCCAGCCAATCCCAAGCAGCTCATGCCTATTTTGACCGACTCAGCCCTTTACACCAAGCCTGAGGAACAAGGTTCTTGGATCTCCAGTTCCTGTTTTGTGACCTCAGCTTGATTCCTGACTCCACTTTTGTTACCATTTTTGTCTCGATGTTTATCCATGTCTTGACCTTGGCCTTTTTCTTGGCCCTGCTTCTCCACCACCTGCCCCTGACGTGTGGATTGGACTTGACCACACTTTCATCTGACCCTCTGGTGCTTCGTGCCGGTGTCTCTCTGGCCCTTGCATAAGCTGCCACCTACACCATGAGCATTTTGGTAGATAGCAACCTGGTAGCCTCCCCATGGTGAAGACCAGATTCTCATACGTGGGATTAAAGGTTGAAAACCGTGGAGGCTACTTAGATATCGCCCTTGGGAGTGGCCCAAAGGAAAACTGGTTAGGTGGCACATGAGTCAAACGATCCGTTCTCTGTTACAGAACTCCTACAAACTGGAGGTAGGCATGAATTTTGGAATCCATTGCGTATTGACATCCAGGGAATTTTCCTCTATGTCCGAATTCATTTGGTATTGACTAGATTGGAGTTCTAGTCTAAGGGATCCTCCAGTAATTTTTCCATCGCCTTTCAGAAGGGGGTTTAGGGCTTTGCTGCAGGAGGTCTTGGTCCCAGAATAGTCGATGAATTGGTGGCAGTAGTACTAATACAGTAGTAGCATCGTCGGGAATGGAGCCAAGATTCACCATCAAGAGAGCGATCTGCTCATCTGAATACAAAGCTGGAACTGGGCGATGTGAATAAGATCTTCATTGTTATTGGTCTTTTCCTTGCCTTTTATCTCTTTTGTAAGCATGGTATCCTGGGTATGTGGACCCAAAGCAGAAGGTTGTACTTTAGAGAGGCATTCACGCCCAACAGTAGGTTCATAGCACCCGTGGTGATGGAAAACGTGCGACAACAAGGCTATTGTGCCCAAATGTGATTTACCACGGTCTTGGCTTATCATCTCCAGCTTGATGCTACACAGAGACCCCATTACTGGCCTTGAATTTGGTCTTCACAACACATTCTCACAGCTTAGGAATCCTTAGATCCAGAAGAATCGCTGGTGACTTCACCTCCCACTATGGTGGTGGCCAAAAGAAATAGCGCCGCGGGCTGATTATTATATGCAGTGAAGTTATGGACACCAATATATCCAATAAAATACATCACCAGATTCATTGTCCAATATCATTTTATCTTATGAAATCTTTGCATCTAGAATTCTCTCTATGTTCAGAAAATAAGAGGCAGCAGCCGAGGAAACTTCTTACAACATTCAGTGTCCTTACTATACAGGTGAGAAGGAGACATCAGGTAGATGGGAGGAGACTCGGGCACTACTGCAATCTCAAGGTTCCTCCTGTCACCTGTAGTAGTGCCGGAGTCTCCTCCCATCTACCTGACGTCTCCTTCTCACCTGTATAGTAAGGAAACTGAAAGCTGTAAGAACTTCCCACGTCTCCTGTCACTTGCATTCAGATCGTAGAGAGAAGATCTCTCCACATCATGAAAATGGAGGAATGTTTCTTCTGCAACTTGGAATATAAAAGGAGAAACATGGGAAGACTTGAGACATTACTGAGAGCAGCAGCGGAGAGACACAAGAGCCCCGGGCAGGTGAGCATCTTCTACTGGCTGTATATACAGAATAATCAGAGCTGTGGACATTGACATGATGGATTTATGGACAATAATCCGGGTCTATGTATTAATATCTTATACACAGGTTCATAGGAAGAGAAGAAAGTCTCCAGATCGGCACCAAAACTCCGGCCATGGACATCAGACTGGTGGTCTTCAGTATTCTACTGGTGGCCGCGACCGGACACCCACACCGGAGACGCTGCCCCATGTCCAGATATAAGAAAGTATCTACCGATGACATCACCGTGATCAAAAAACTGCAGAATGAGCAAGTAAGGAGGGGGATGGTGTTATACTGAAAGGGGTCTCATATACAGCTATGGAGGGGGGTGGTGTTATACTGAGCGGGGTCTCATATACAGCTATGGAGGGGGGTGGTGTTATACGGAGAGGGGTCTCATATACAGCTATGGAGGGGGGGTCTAAATTCAGGAACCACAATATATCTGTAAGACAAGTCATCACTACTGCATTACACGGCAGATTTCAAGATGGTGGGATGGTAGAGTAACCATGATGATACGTATGTCCTACTACATGACAAAATTGAACAAAATCTTTACATGGTTCCTGACTTTGCCCCCACCCTGTATAATAGACATCATGTACTGAACATATAATACACATTACATGATATAAAGCTCCAACAAGTCCTTCTCTAACCCCCCACAGGAGAAGAACATGTCCTCCAACGCCATCACATGCTACAGCAGAATGATGAAGAACAAGCCGTCTGTATGTGACCTGAAGGTGAGTTCATATCTGCCCGGCTCTTCACTTTCACCAATTGTTTGCAAAATATCATCTAAACAATTTCATCTTTCTAACATCTTCTCTTCTACAGTCCAATGACCGTCTGATTCTGCCCTTGGAGCGAGTTACAATAACTACAGAAGTTCTGACTAATCTGTCCACGTCTGATGTGCCGGACCCTGTATCACAGTCATACATGATGTTCCTCAAAATCAGAGATGATCTTCTGATCTGTGTAAGTCCATGTGGTCCTTGTGGTCATTATTTGACTGGTTCATGCTTTGATATTTTGATGCTGGTCTAGACATATTGACCCATAATATCATCTTATACTTCTCATCTTCAGAGAGGACCAGGACACAGTGAGACGCCTTCTGAGCAGCTGAAGCCATGGCTGAAACATCTCAAGACATTTGTGGAAGAGGTAAGTGTCCTACATTGACCTACAGATGTGACATGCACTGAGAGCGTCCTGTCCTCCATATTGGATCAAATAGATGACCCAGGAGAGTAGATGAGGATCTACTGGTAGAGAGGTTCCCACTATACAATAATCTAGATATCATGGGAAAGCCAGAAGAAGAACATAGAGGAGATGACATGAAGACAAGGAAAATTTGTTTTTAATGGTGGGTCTACAACATGCACCATAAAGACTTGACCTGTTATTTTGTAGGCATCTCCACAATGTCTCCAGGACGCCGTGTTACTCGGCCTCATCCCATTACTGGTGGAAGACGTTGGGTGTTGGGCTCATGGGAAATAATTACAAAGAAGTTTCAAAGAAGATCCACAAGTCTTGATCTTCAATTTCCAGATCAACTGAAGAATGAAAATTTTTAGAACATCTTCCGTGGACATCACAAGCCAATGGATCCCATTTCTATGACTGAGGTCACCTTTAAGCCATGATCATGAAATAGAAGAAACTCACCATCCATGGATCTGAAACCTCAGTCTATGGAGAATAAAGAGGACAATGAGGATGAGAAATGCCCTAGAACTTTATCATAATTATCAAGTTTTCTGGTTTTGAAAATTAAGGAGTTTAATTTTTTTCTTAATTCTTGACTATATGATATTCTGTATTTATATTTTATGTATTTATATAATTTATTTCTATTTTATATTTTCATCTTAATTATTATTATTGCATTTTGTTTTATTTATTGCTTATGGGCAAATTTTAGGATTTTTTTTTATAAACTTTTTTAAAATCTTAAAACATGTTGAAATAAATTTGTCAATTATTCAAAAGTATTGAAATTTTCCAATGAACTTTGTTGAGTCTAAATTTGGCAATGATAAATTTTATCAGACAGGAGAATAGTCAGGAACAGAGGCAAGTGTCAGAGCCAGAAGTGGGAAAGCAGAGACCAGATGAAGATTCTCAAGGGAAAGGCAAAGTGAGTGTCAAGACCGAGGTCAAGATCAGGATGAGGATCCGTCAGGATAGAAAATCAGGAAGACAATGTAGAAGAATTAAGACGACACTTCAAGGAGTGATCTGTATGTGGTTTGCTTTTGTTTCACATGGGTTATACAAGTCCCATCACACAGGACATTATTAGGTGTATACAATAGGGGAACATTTAGGGTAAAACCCTTCATCAGACAGGAGATATTGGATTGTTGCAGAAATGCATTAGGATGTGATATCTCATGTATGGGAACCCACTCTGGAGGAACCAATAATACGTATGGAGAGAGATAACACCAGACATGTGTCCCCCACCTCCATACATACTACATACCGGTCCTCTCATCCAGCAGTAGGAAGTTTAATAAAGGTCGAAGCCAAATGAACTTTCAACACCGGAGCTCTGCACTCGCCAGTGTATCATCTCACCCAACATGCTCATCTACCGGCTTACCTCTAGTTTACTCTGTGCGGTTTCGGACTCTCCAGGCTGCTGTGTATTTGCTCCTTCTTCTGCCCCTGGTGCACCCAATAGGGTGGGTCCGTCCTCCCTCTCAGCAAGGGATTAAGAAATCCACCTGTGCCCTGTCCAGCCAATCCCAAGCAGCTCATGCCTAATTTAACCGGCTCAGCCCTTTACACCAAGCCTGAGGAACAAGGTTCTTGGATCTCCAGTTCCTGTTTTGTGACCTCAGCTTGATTCCTGACTCCACCTCTGTTACCATTCTTGTCTCGCAGTTTATCCATATCTTGACCTTGTTCTCGGCCCTGCTTCTCCACCACCTGCCCCGTGGATTAGACTTGACCACGCTTTCATCTGACCCTCTGGTGCTTCGTGCCGGTGTCTCTCTGGCCTTTGCATCAGCTGCCACCTACCTCAGGACCACTTTGTGAGGTAGCAACCTGGTAGCCTCCCCATGGTGAAGACCAGATTCTCATACATGGGGTTAACGGGTGAAAACTCTGGAGGCTACTTAGATATCGCCCTTGGGAGTGGCCCAAAGAAAAACCGGTTAGGTGGTACAATGAGTTCTAAGATCTGTTCTCTGTAACAGAACTCCTACAAACTGGAGGTACACATGAGATTTGGAATCCATTGCCTATTGACATCCAGGGATTTGTCCTCTGTCAGAATTCATTCAACACTGACTAGATTGGAGTTCTAGTCTAAAGGATCCTCTAGTCATTCTTCCATCGTCTTCCAGAAGGGGGTTTAGGGCTTTGTTGCAGGAGGTTTTGGTCCCAGAATAGTCATGAATTGGCGGCAGTAATACTAATACAGTAGTAGCATTGTCAGGAATGGAGCCAAGATTCACCATCAAGAGAGCGATCTGCTCATCCCAATACGGAGCTGGGAATAAGATCTTCATTGTTATTGGTCTTTTCCTTGCCTTTTATCTCTTTTGTAAGCATGGTATCCTGGGTATGTGGACCCAAAGCAGAAGGTTGTACTATAGAGAGGCATTCACGCCCAACAGTAGGTTCATAGCACCCGTGGTGATGGAAAACGTGAGACAACAAGGCCATTGTACCCAAATTTGATTTACCACGGTCTTGGCTTATCATCTCCACCTTGATGCTACACAGAGACCCCATTACTGGTCTTGGATTTGGTCTTGACAACACATTCTCACAGCTTAGGAATCCTTAGATCCAGAAGCATCACTGGTGACGTCACCTCCCACTATGGTGGTGGCCAGAAGAAATAGCGCCGCAGGCTGATTATTATATGCAGTGAAGTTATGGACACCAATAAATCCAATAAAATCCATTACCAGATTCATTGTCCAATATCATTTTATTTTATGAAATCTTTGCATCTAGAATTCACCAGAATGACAATAAATATAATAACATTATTATAAATATAATAAAAAACTGAATAAAAATTTAAAAAATCTTTACATTCTTTCTCTATATTATGGAACGTTCACATTGGGATTATGTTCTTGTCTATGACAGGTGACTGTAGATTACTAAAGATCATCTTCTCAGTTCTTCATAATGACCAGGATTTCGTGATGTTCATGAAAATATTCCATAAATTAAGTTTCGAAGAACGTCCCATAGACTTATGGATGCTCCTTGAGACTTCATTGCAGTTACTTTCCATGAGCCCAACATCCAACATCTTCCACCAGTAATGGGATGAAGCCGAGTAACACGGCGTCCTGGAGACATTGTGGAGATGCCTACAAAATAACAGGTCAAGTCTTTATTATGTATGTTGTGGACTTGCCATTAAACACATTTCCTTCTTCTTGTCATCTTCTCTATCTAACATCTATGTTCTTTCTTCATTGTGGATTTTCCATAAAGTTCAGATCATCTTCTGTTATCAGAAGATCCTCATCTGCTCTACATGTCCAGGGTCATTTATCTGCTCCACCATAGAGGACAGGATGCTCTTGGTGCATGTCACATCTGTAGGACACTTACCTCTTCCACAAATGTCTTGAGATGATTCAGCCATGGCTTCAGCTGCTCAGAAGGCGTCTCACTGTGTCCAGGTGATCCTCTCTGAAGATGAGAAATATAAGATGATGTTATGGGTCAATATGTCCAGATCATCACCGACACCAACATCAAAGCATGAACCAGGAAAACAATGACCACAAGGACCACATGGACTTACACAGATGAGAAGATCATCTCTGATTCTGAGGAACATCATGTATGACTGTGATACAGGGTCCGGCACATCAGACATGGACAGATTTGCCAGAACTTCTGTAGTTATTGTAACTCGCTCCAAGGTCAGAATCAGACGGTCATTGGACTGTAGAAGAGAAGATGTTGGAAAGATTAACATTTTGAAATGAGATTCATTTACGATGATACTTTGCAAACAATTGGTGGAAGTGAAGAATCTGGTAGATAGGACTTACCTTCAGGTCACAGACAGACGGCTTGTTCTTCATCATTCGGCTGTAGCATGTGATGGCGTTGGAGGACATGTTCTTCTCCTGTGGGGGGTTAGAGCAGGACTTGTTGGAGCTTTATATCATGTAATGTGTATTATATATTCAGTATATGATGTCTATTATACAAGGTGGGGTCAAAGTCAGGAACCATGTAGAGATAGTTACTCTACCAGCCCACCATATTGAAAACCTCCCTATATAATATATATAATATAATAAAATTATGAAATTATTTGTCTTAGAAACTCTTGTGTGGTTCCTGACTTTAGACACCCCCATAGTCATGAATGAGACCCCTCTCCGTATAACACCATCCCCCCCATAGCTGTATATGAGACCCCTCTCAGTATAACACCATCCCCCTCCTTACTTGCTCATTCTGCAGTTTTTTGATGACGGTGATGTCATCGGTAGATACTTTCTTATATCTGGACATGGGGCAGCGTCTCCGGTGTGGATGTCCGGTCACGGCCACAAGTAGAATACAGAAGACCACCAGTCTGATGTCCATGGCCGGAGTATTGGTGCCGATCTGGAGACTTTCTTCTCTTCCTATGAACCTGTGTATAAGATATTAATACATAGACCCGGATTATTGTCCATAAAGCCATCATGTCAATGTCCACAGCTCTGATATTCTGTATCTACAGCCAGTAGAAGATGCTCACCTGCCCGGGGCTCTTGTGGCTCTTGGCTGCTGCTCTCAGCAATGTCTCAAGTCTTCCCATGTTTCTCCTTTTATAGTTCCAAGTCCAGAAGAAAAATTCCTCCATTTCCATGATGTGGAGATATCTTCTCTGTATGTTCAGAAAATAAGAGACAGCAGCCGAGGAAACTTCTTATAACATTCAGTTTCTTTACAGGTGAGAAGGAGACGTCAGGTAGATGGGAGGAGACTCCAGCACTACTACAGGTGACAGGAGGAACCTTGAGATTGTAGTAGTGCCCGAGTCTCCTCCCATCTACCTGACGTCTCCTCACCTGTAAAGAAACTGAATGTTGTAAGAAGTTTCCTCGGCTGCTGTCTCTTATTTTCTGAACATAGAGAGAAGATATCTCCACATCATGGAAATGGAGGAATCTTTCTTTTACAGTCTGAAGTATAAAAGAAGAAACATGAGAAGACTTGAAACATTGCTAAGAGCAGCAGCCGAGAGACACAAGAGCCCCGGGCAGGTGAGCATCTTCTACTGGCTGTATATACAGAATATCAGAGCTGTGGACATTGACATGATGAATTTATGGACAATAATCCCGGTCTATGGATTAATATCTTATACACAGGTTCATAGGAAAAGAAGAAAGTTTCCAGATCGGCACCAAAACTCCGGCCATGGACATCAGACTGGTGGTCTTCTGTATTCTACTGGTGGCCGTGACCGGACGTCCACACCGGAGACGCTGCACCATGTCCAAATATAAGAAAGTATCTGCCGATGACATCACCGTGATCAAAAAACTGCAGAATGAGCAAGTAAGGAGGGGGATGGTGTTATACAGAGAGGGGTCTCATTCATGACTAGGAGCCACAATATATCAGCAGGAGAGTCATCTCACCTTCTTAACTATATGGTGGATTTCATGGTGGTAGAATGGTGGAATGGTACAATAACCAATGAAAATCCAATGCTTGCAATATTGTAGGAGATGAAGTGTCCATTGGTGGTTCCTGACATTTGGCTCTACAGATATAAAATATTATCAATTATTCTATACTCGACTTATTATACATACACATAATGTCACATAAACCTCTAACCCTCCCACAGGAGACCATGATGTCCTCCAATGCCATCAGATGTTACAGCATGATGATGAGACACAAGCAGTCTGTATGTGACCTGGAAGTAAGTCCATAGTGACCTCTATAACTCCCTTCCTACCCCAGTCCAGCCAAGAGAAAACACGAATCTCTAATCTTCTGAATTTTTCCCACTTTCAGCCCAGTGACCGTCTGCTGTTGACCTGGAATCGAGTGTCTATAACAGTTGATGTTCTGGAAAACATGTCCGCATCTGGTGCTTTAGATTCTGGATCTCGGTCACTCATGGTCTTCCTTCGACTGAGAGATGACCTTATGATCTGTGTAAGTTTGCACGGTGATTATAAGACCTATTTTTGTGTGTTCTACTTTGGCTGTAGGTATTAGTATAGTATAAGTCATATTGACCCATCAATCATCATCATCATCTTCTGTCCTGCAGAAAGAGTCTTCAGGATTCATCGAGACTCCTTCTGAGCACCTGAAGCCATGGCTGCACCATCTCCAGAAGTTTATGGATGAGGTAAGTGTCTTACACCAGTAATATGGATGTTCTCTTCACTATTTTTGATTAAGAAACTTAAAGATAAGACCGAATAATAGCAAGAATACGTAATCCTCTAGGGAAAGACAAAGGTGAAAAAATGTGGGAATGACATGACTCCACATATGACTAGTGGAGAGCCAGATGGACTCCTAGAGTCTAAGTAAAACTGTCTGTATAGCTAGATGTATAAACAACAGGATGCTTGGCTGTAAAGATATAACCAGTAGGATTCTTGGCTGTATAGCTAGAGGTATAACAAGTTGGATGCTTGGCTGTATAGCTAGAGGTATAACCAGTAGGACACTGGGCTATATAGCTAGAGGTATAACCAGTAGGATGCTTAGTTATATAACGAGAGGTATAACCAGTAGGATGCTTGGCTGTATAGCTAGAGGTATAACCAGTAGGATGCTTAGTTATATAACTAGAGGTATAACCAGTAGGATACTGTGCTGTATAGCTAGAGGTAGAACAATAGGATGCTTGGCTGTAAAGATATAACTAGTAGGATGTTCAGCTGTATAGCTAGATATATAACCAGTAGGATGCTTGGCTGTATACCTAGAGATTAGGGTTGAGTCGATCTTGAGATTTCAAGATCGATTTTAAAATCTGATTTCTGATCATTTTCCAGCTGATCTCGATCCCGAAATTTGCTCAATCACCGATCGGAATCCGATCTTTTACGATCCTGATCCTCAACCCTAGTCAATGCTTCTCTATGGGAAAAGTCACTTTTGGGGTTGAGCCGATCTTGAGACAAACTCCGATCTCGATCCCGCTGGAAAAGATGGGGTCGGAATTCCGATCGCGAAATTTACTCGATCGGCGATCAGAATCCGTTTTTTTCTGATCCTGATCGTTCAACTCTACTATAGATATAACCAGTAGAGTGCTCAGCTATATAGCTAAAGATATAATCAGTAGGATACTTGACTGCATAGCTAGAGATATAACCAGTAGGGTGCTCAGTTGTATAGTTAAGAGATATAACGAGTAGGATACTCAGCTGCATAGCTAGAAGTATATAACCAGTAGGATTCTCGGCTGTATAGCTAGAGGTATAACCAGTAGGATGCTCAGCTGTATAGCTAGAGGTATAACTAGTAGGATTCTCAGCTGTATAGCTAGAGGTATAACCAGTAGGATGCTCGGCTGTATAGCTAGAGGTATAACCAGTAGGATGCTCAGTGGTATAGTTAGAGGTATAACCAGTAGGATGCTCACTATATAATTAGGGATATTATCAGTGGCAAGAGAATGTGATCCCACTTATAGAGTGCTGGTGAGATCACATCTGGAATACTGTTATGGAGAACCCACCTATAAAAAGGAAGAAAAATAGAAGGGTCGCCAAGGTGGGCTACAAAAATAGTTAAGGGTCTAAAGAATAAATAATATCAGGAGAGACTTCAAGATCTTAAAAGTTGTCTGAGACCCAAGGATAATGAATACTGATGGGGGTCCGACACCCAAGCTAGAAGCTGTATAAAGCGTACAAAGACCTACACTGTAGTGGTGTCAGGGAACATCAGCTCTGCTCCCATTCACTTCAATAGGAGAACTGTTTCTGGCTGTATACAATAGAAACAACTTCTGGCAGCTGAATCAGCTGATCGGTGTGGGGTCCGAGTTTTGGTTCTGTAGATAGGTCATCAATGTCCACTACCTTTAGGTCTCAGACCACCCCTTAAATCTGTATAGCCATGAGGAAACGGGGGACACTGTTGAAAGCTTCTCTAGTTTCACACAAAAATTGTGCTCTGCGTCCTTTAGGTCCGGTGGTGGACCCGAGTGACGTAGAGCCAGACCGCTGTTACAGTCGTTATACATAGACACCAGTGAACCCCAATGACTAACTGAGGCGCCAAGAAAACTAGTCCAATTTCATCATACTAAACTTATGGGTTTAGTCTAATTTACGAGGGTCTATTGTGCAAATCAATAACGACATCAAGGCTGAGGTCAGGGCTAAGTAAAGTTGTGCCTATGCAAGAAGCTCAGTGAGCTTAGGGAGTCAATGGCGATGAGAGGATGGAGGAGGTAGAGACCCCCAAAGTGACTGCGCCCCGCAGAGGTTCACCTAGAGCTGGGGTCGGCTTTATCTAAATAGCCAAAATGAGAATCTTGACTACCACGGGAGGAGTCCATGACAATTTCTAAAGAAATTTTTTATCCATATTTATAGGAATCTCCACAATGTCTCCAGGACGCCGTGATACTCGGCCTCATCCAGTTATTGGTGGAAGACGTTGGGTGTTGGGCTCATGGCCAGTAACTACAAAGAAACTTCAAGGAAAACCTACAAGTCTAAAGGGCGATCTACAACATCTAAGCACAGCTTCATCTTATCCTTTAGCGAACAGCAAGAACCTTTCAAGGAATATTTAATTTTTATATATATTTTATTAATATTTATTTAATATTTTTGAATATTTATTTGTATTTCTATATCTTATTTTATTATATATTTGCTCATTTATATTTTTGCATTATTTAATAATTTAATTTATAATTATTTATTTTTAATTATTAAATTGGTGGATTATTAGATTTCTTATGATTTTTTTTTAAAAACTTTATGTTACAATAAAACATTTTATCATGACTTCTGATCTCCTGGTTATTTCTGGTGACATGGGAGATGTTTCTCCAGACACTCTCTCTTCAGGCTCATTAGTTAGGAAACCATTATTTCTATGATTGCGGACTGGACACTAGATGCCCAAAAAGGACTTTGCCTACGACAGCTGCCGCCTCTCCTGGTCCTTGGTGCTCCCAGGACTTACAGTAGGGGCAAATGGTGTAACAGCCGGGTAGTCACATACGTAATAATATGAAGCATGTATCAATAGAGCAATGAGGGAACATAGTAACTTACCAATAGATGATGAGAACCGTCATGTAGTTACAAGCAGTGCTAGAAGAAAAGACAAGGAATATACAAGATGCTACATCCTACTAATTTGTGTGTTTGGATGTTTGAAGGGTTGGATATTTGTTCCTCAATCAAGCAAAAACGGCTGAACGGATTTGCATGAAATTTGCCATATACATAGATAGGAACCCCGATTAAAACATAGGCTACTTTTTATCCCGGTAAATGACGTCACTATACTACTGCAGTGAAGGGAATTTAAGTTCACACAACACTAAAGGACCTGTGATGACATCATCTCAGGTCCTTGAGCCATTCTAGGATAGGATCATGCTAGGCAGTGGGCAGGGCTACATGCTATTTTGTGGGCGGAGCTATATAGGATAAAGCTGGACAGTGTGAAAGCTTAAGAAAATGGAGTCTCATGGAAGATCAGGAGACTACAGAACATGCAGGATGTGTGTGGGCAAGAGGAGTATATTGGGTGTAGAATTTTAGCGAGTAGGACAGGGAATGTGTTGTTCTGTGTCTGATGGGGGAGGGGGGAGAACTTTGGCACATTTCAGCAACATTCAGCCCTTTGTAACACAGAAGCTGCTCAGACAGTCACATAACAAAACCCCTGTAATCATAATTGCCAGATGTAGCAGAGCTTACGCTGCGCTGTAGCACACCTCTGTAGGCTCTCCATATGCAAACATGTACATACAGCTGGGTATCCTACGCATAAACAGCGATGTAGCAGAGCCGAGACGCAGGAGCAGGCTGATCGAACTTTGGCACATTTCAGCAACATCCATTCAGCCCTTTGTAACACAGAAGCTGCTCAGACACTGACATAAGAGCACCCCTATAATCCAAACGGCCAGATGTAGCAGAGCTTAAGCAGTGCTGTAGCACAGCTGAGTACACTCTCCATATGCAGAGATGTACATACAACTGAGTATGCTGCGCATATGCTGCCATATAGCAGAGCCGAGACGCGGGAGCAGGCGGATCATCCACAACAGCAATTGGCTAAATAGAAGCGGCTCAGCGCCAACACCATCCCGCAGACGAAGTGGGAATATACACAAAGCGGCGCTAGTGCTGTCTGAGAATTGCTGATGCCAGGAGATAGAGGAGGTTCGCGGCTCATGAACTCCTCCCCTAACAACACTGTGCAGAGTGTGATCAGCTGCTCCCTGATGAATCAGCTGCCAGACCTAACAGAGACGTCTCAGCAGTGGATAACTATTCGTATACATCCACTGTCCCGACAATCTTTCCAGGGACGACTTCTAGTGGGATTTGTATACCGGCACTGTTAGTTTAGAATGAAAATGGATGAAACATGGACAATTTTCTCTAAAAACAGACATCTGAATAGCCCCATAGACTAGAATGAGTTAGGATGGATACGCACTCTTTGTATTCAATGTCTGTTGCTCTCATCCATGGTAGGGGACGCTGTTTATACCCATTGCTCTCATCCTATGATGGATTGCAGCAATGGACCCTATAATGGGAGCGTGAACGTAGAACTGCTGTGCTGTACCGGTGTCGTCCTTTGCTTTCATCGGAGTAAGCCCTTAGAATTCTTCAACAGCATCAATCCCTTCATTGTCCATTTCTCTATTGCCCTGTATGGACATTCTAGGCTGTATGTCCTATGATATGTGAAGGCTATCATAGAGAGCGCCCTCTGCTTGTCACCCCGCCTTAGAGTCTGTAATAAAGGTTACTTCTCTGGTGGACCCAACCCACTCATATATAACACAGGCGGCCATTTATTCTAACACCTTTATCCTGTAAGGATACATGTAATAGCTGCCAGCCAACGCCATACGACCCCATAGACATGCACACCTGGCCAAGCTGTGCATGTGTACGGAGTAGGAAGAGCAGAAGGATCGGGCAGTAGAAATCCAACAAAAAGTTATCAATTCAAGTCGTGAATATGCTCTTAGAGAATTAGGGCATCGACACAACCATAAGGTCAGGAGTTACGATTTCTGATTTGGAACCATACTGCCCCCTGGAGGACAGGTTGGGTAACAACATATCATTGGGCACTTTTTTATTTATACATGAAATACGCCAGACGAATATGGGACACTAAGTCACCCAAGCCAATGTATGGGAAATATTAGACAATCCTAAAGGGAAGCCCCTGAGGCTTACCAAAAAAACAAAGGCACCTCGCCTCTTCAGCAGCCAAAATCACACCAGCCCGTACCTCTCCTGGTTTATTGAATGCACCATATAAATATTACACAGTGGAACTCGCAGAAATCACCATCATCTCATCGACCAGAAGACAACAGGAAAAATAAAAACAATTGTCAGGGCGAATCCGCTCAGAGAAGAAGAAAGACAAAACGCTGCAAACCCTCCAGGCTCTCATTCACACAGAGCGCAGGGTCTCGCCGGCCCTAAATGGAGTTCGTGAGAATAAGAAAAAAGTGTATGCGTCATTTCTATATCCAGATCTGGTCCTAGAAATCCCCCAGGGTGTGAACGGCGCCCTTGCATAAGGGGGTGATCTTAGGTCATGGCAGAAATAAAATGGAGGCCCCGGTTGTGGGAGGAATCACGGGGGGGCTTCACGACTCCAGCTTTCCTAAAAAGTGGAGGTTCAGGATCTTAAGTTGGTCGTCCAAATCCATGCGAACGATTCCGTCTTCGTTATCTATACTGAGGAGGATGCCCATCGCCTCACGATCTTCTCCTAAAATGACTTTTACCTGTAAGGTGGGAAGGACAGAAGTCAGAGGTGACAAGGTGCGAAACAGACAGAAAGTGTCATGGCGGATCAGTGCGTCCTCCGCCCGAATTAAAGGAGCTCTATCACTGGATTTTTGCTATTTTAGATAAACATAAGTCTGAACAGCCATTAAAAAAACTATTCAGGTCCTGCTAGTCGTTTGTTAAAAGACTCCCCCGTTTTAATGAATTACCTTTTAAACGCATATGTAAATGAGCCCTTCCATGCACCGTGGGCTTTCCTGTGCACCCCTGACGTCATATTCTGTTCACGCCCTCCTCTCTTGGTTGTTCTATGCAAGTCCCTCCAACTGCTTTGGATTCACTGACTTCAACTATCTCTTCCTTATTAGTGGCACAGGACCTGTGATGACGTCACTACAAGGTCCTTTGTCGTTTTCTACGTAGTGATCTATGCAGAGCAGGGGCTGTGTCTATCATAGATCTCCATGTGCACAGTAGATCTATATGATTTAATAGACACATGGAGCTGCAGCCCCTGCTCTGTATAGATCACTACTTAGAAGACGACGAAGGACCTTGTAATGACGTCATCACAGGGACAAGCCAATCACAGAGCAATAATGATGTCATCACAGGTCCTGTGCCACTAATAGGGAAAAGATAGTTGAAGGCAGTGAATCCAAAGCAGTTGGAGGGACTTGCATAGAACAACCAAGAGAGAAGGGTGTGAACGGAATATGACGTGAGGGGTGCACGGAGGGCTCATTTACATATACGTTTAAAAGGTAATTCATTAAACCGGGGGAGTCTTTTAACAAACAATTAGCAGGACCTGAATAGTCTTTTTAAAGGCTATTCAGGCTTATGTTTATCTAAAATAGCAAAAATCCAGTGATAGAGCCCCTTTAACAGGGTTCTCTCTCAATCCACTGGATCGCTGAGGGTCCCATTAACCAGAACGGGGGTCCCCTGTCCCTCATGTGAATGAAGCCATGGGCTCGCAGGCAGGCATCCGTCATCTCAGAAGGGTACGTGACTGACAAAGATGGCAGCAACTTAGCTCCCTCCATCAGTCCCATAGAGATGTATAGAGGACGTGTGGATACCCCATAATTCACCCAAACAGGGCACTGGTCAGACATTTATCACCTACCTGGTGTATAAGTGACGAGCTCTTAGGTGGGCCGCAGATATGGTGCAAGTTATGGTGGGATAACCTAAGGCTGGAGTCACCTAAGTAGTTTTTGATGTATTTTGGATCCAAAGGAGAGAAGAATCATTTATACTATTACATCTTTTTGGAAAAAAACTGCCTATAGGAGGCGCCACTTGGTCCGAAGGCAAAATCTATAATGGGGCCCCTACATTGTGCCATTTAGAATAGCGGTATATATTGTATGGCAAAGAGCTGATTCTATCCTACATGGACAGGACAGGGACATATGACACTACTGATCCTAGGTGGACATGACATCTCTTGTGTGTAGGCTTTAAATTTTCACTGAATTTCTTCAGGATGTTGTCGCTAATCTCTTGGCTTACCCGGCTATTTTTGGTGGGGGTGACAGGCTCCAAGTGGTCCCCAGAAATACTGATCACTTTGTCACTGTCCTGTAACAGCACCGAACAAAGTCCGCCCTGCAAGCGAGAAAACCAGGTTGAAAATAGACAAACAAGGGAGAGAGGCCAAGGCTCATAATATATAAAGATACGCCGTATATCAGCAGAACCAAAAGGTGCCAAGCAGACGTATCAGACACAGCCCGGGGGATACATTACATAAAGGTAATTTCCATCTGATATAGTGATGCCATGTTATTACCATACGCCATTGCTTTACGACCGTTGGGGCCCACGGCAGTCTGGAAAGCAAAGGATGGAGCACATCGGTGTAGCGCAGCTGTTGGGAAAGTTGGGAGGCCGGGGACACAGCCGTACAGGGAAAACAATGAAGGGGGGTCCCAAATGTCAGACCCCCGTCAATCAGGGCGTTATGGCATATCACTGCAGGATGGCATCACTTTACAGCATCAGGAATACCCCTTTAAGTATAACTGTGCAGTAAGGCAGTATTTCTGGCGGTCATAGAGATGGGACTTACAGTCACACTGCGAATGATCCCGGTCTGTCCCACCACTTGACTGTCCTGGAAGGTGTCTCTGACTTTCACTTGAATGTCTGTGGTAACCCAGTCGCTGGAGATCTGTTCTATAGAAGAGCCCGGTGTGTGGGGGTTGTATCCTCCTGGAGAGGGGGCACCAGGGGTCATCGGACTGTAACCCATAGGGCTAGGGCTTGGACTGGCCTGGAAGGAAGGAAATCAAGACATTGACCTACAAGTGTAGCCGTAGAGGCCTAGACTAAGTGCAGGAGCCACATGTACCTGGTAGGCCATGGGTGATGGGGTCGGGTGGTAACTGGCTGGAGAATGGGTATTCTGATATCCGACAGGACTCGGAGCCACCTGGTGATAGCTCTGTGGACTTGGACTGGGCTGGTAGGAGCCTTGCGGAGAAGGAGCAGCGTATGGGGAGAACTGGTCTGTGTTGTACCTGTCAAGAATCACAGGAGGAAGGTGATGAGAAAGCAAAAAAAATATTAGGTATACAACCCCTTCAGACTGAAATTCAAGGGTGGCCTAATAGTGAAGACTCACATTGCTGGTGTTCCAGGCGTCTGGGGATGATACGGTGCATTGACCTGCGGAGATGGTACATCAGGGTACCCCGGTGTCTGTGGGTTTGGCGTTCCTCCATAGCCTTGTGGTGACGGAGAAGGTTCATCATCATATCTGTAATCGTATTCTTCATCCGCTCTGAGAATACCAGAGATAATGGAATTAAAACAATAATAATAAAAGATAACATCTAGATGGGAAGGGTTAAATATTAAACACAGAATGATCTACTAGACTTACAGGGGTCGACTCAGAAACAAGCCCTTCAAAAAGTGGTTGCAGGGCCGATCAGCTTTATCCCAAGGTTAAAGGGGAAGCTACAGCAAATGAGGCATTCCCTCTGTAAGGGGTCTATCTGTTAACATGGTGACTATGTAGGCATAGAGCGGTCTATGACATACAATGAGGGTCCACAGGTTTGTAACTGGAGCCGCTCGTACAGAAAAGTTGTCCATTCTGGAACATAGATCTGAGCGACCATCTCTTCTATAATGCTCACATGTTCTGATACATCTTATAAGCAAAGCTTTTCTAGAAGAAACAATCCCTTTAAACATAATAAGGCACCTTGAAGGGGTATTTGGGTTGTTGGGATCCCAGGCCCCGCTTTGGGCAGGAGTCCGGCTGCCGTCATGGAGGGGTGTTTGAGACCCATAGTAAGGTGTTCTACTACCTGGAAAACAGACAAGGCCTCGGAGTTAGGATCCAGTAGCCCAAAATGAGAACATAGACCCAGGACCATAGAGGGGAATACATCTGACCAGGCAACAAACTTACCATCGTGTACGGGAGTCTGTGCACCATACATTGGCGTCCTGGAGCCAGTCGCGTACATTGGGGTCTGAGAGCCATAGAGGGGTGTCCTGGCGTGAGTGGACGTCATTCCTCCAGGGCGGCGAGCACCACTGTGAAGAAACAAACAGAGATTCGGTCATTCAGCACACTTTAGACATCAATAGGGGTCATTCAGGGAGATATAATCAAGGAGCTCATATGGAGTCACAATGGGTCAATCCCTTCACCTGACCAGTACCCGAAAATGTTTGCAAAGCTTAGGGAACAAACCATTTCTACATATAGGAAAAAAAATAAAGAAAGCACCTAGTCATACATAGACCAAAGAAGAGTGGGGGGGAAACCCTGGTCCACCAGCCACCACTCTCTATAGGGGTCTCTACTAATGCAGCAGACATGTTACTAGCTCTACGGACCCAAAGAGCCCGGATTTTAACACTAGAAAATATTACACAATCCCTGTAAGGAAGAGTAAACCAATAAGTAAATCTGATGACTTACACAGTGGTGAGACGCTGCCGGTCCACAGAGATGGTCTGACAAGTGGAATGAAGTTCTACACGAGCCGTGGATTCTGTGGCATCCTTCACCACTCCAATATAACCTAGAGGAGAGGACACAGGGGTGACAATCCAATCCTACACAGAACTATCTAAAAACAAACATGTCTTTGGCTGGCTTTACCCATCTGCTGTATAGCTGGGGCCATCTGTCCCCACCCAACCCATTACACATGGGTTAGTGTGCTAGGTGTGACAAAGATGGCTACAGCACAGACAATGCACACAGAGCATGAAGCCTTGGACAGACCAGGACCCTCTGGTGCAGGGGTAGGGAACGTACGGCTCTCCAGCTGTTGCCAAACTACCACTCCCAGCATGCATACTGGCTCTGCTGTTCTTGGAACTCCCATGGAAGTGAATGGAGCATGCTGGGAGTTGTAGTTTCACAGAGAGCCGAAGGTTCCCTACCCCTGCTCTGGTGCATGGATATGAGCAGCCCCCTGCAGGGGTTATAGCCGGTCCTTGCTATTATGTAGAAGCAGAATCTGCAATGCAACATATTTAATTACTCACCCTTGTAGGGGCCTTGTGAAATGCGGACTGTCTGACCAATGAGATCATTGTCCCTGCGACCTCTTCCTCGGCCTGGTCCTCCACCACCGGCCATATTCCCTCTCTGCCCTATTATAAAAAGGGGACAACAGGGAGGGAACATTAACACAAAGCATACAACACGAGCCGCACATCAGACAAACTACAACCAAGTCATCTTCCATCCCCACCTCCTCCACTGGGGTGTGCCGGGCTATTGATCCGCGGGCTCATGGGGGCAAATCCTCCAATGGTGAAGTTTGTCACATCTCTGGGCTATAAGGGGAGAAAAGCTGAATTAACAACCAGACACAAGAAATCAGACGCGGATCCCGACTGTGAACAACTTACCTTAGAGCCTCCGGCCAGGACCAGGTAACGCGTTTTGCAGACAAACATCCCTCCGTTCTCCACCAGCTTCTTACAGTGGAGGAAGGCGTAATTCCGGAATAAGTGGCGAATTTCACCCTCTCGGCCCTTGGGAAAAAAAACATAAGAGATGAAGAATGAATAAAATATTTGCATTTTTTGGGAGGGAAAATTTGAAGACATCTTTAAAGGAGTCCTCAGGGGTTTATATAATAGGATAAACCAACAATTAGGATAAGCCATCTGCTGATAACAGGCGTCATGGCCACCGAAACTACAGGAGCAACTGAAAGTAGACAGCTCCATCTTGTGGCAGTTCATGGTTACTGCAGCTCAGCCCTCATATATCAAAGATATGTTATCAATATCCACATCCAAGGAAAGTTATTCTTTTCCTCACCGAATGGGGGCCATCGATGACCTTCACTATATCTTTGCAATGAATATTATTCTCTTCAGAGTCTAGCGCAACAGCGAAGCGATTGTCCTTCTTCCTGGTGACGGCCTGGTGTCTGACTGTGACCACCTTACCGTGCATGTTCAAGACCTTCAAGAAAGCAGAAAGGAAGCCATTAACTAAGCAAACCGTATGAACCATGACGGATTAGGTTGATTAACTTCATGCAATTTTTAGGGATATTTTCCATCCTGGGCTCTTACCTGAAAGGTCTCCCTCTCCAGACGGACAATAACCCCCACTGTCTGGGGGTCCAGCTGCACCAATTCTCCCCATTCGTGTTGTCCGCCAACATCTACGCCTGACGCGGTTTCTGAACAAAGCTGCAAATCTCGTGGCAGGACCTTCAGCTATAATGGGAGGCGAGAGGTTAGGGACCAAAACTACATCTAAAAACAGCAGAATCCATAAAGGTCATGAAGGTCACAGCCACACAGACTCACCTCGTGCATAGTAAGATCTGAGAAGAGAATGACAAAGTTTTCTTCCACCCGAACGACCAGACCCGTATCGCCCTCATAACGTCCTGCGATGACTTTGACGTGGTCTCCCATGCGGAAATACTTCCTCAATTCATTAGCCGGGAACTCTAACATATCCTATGGGAGAGGAAGAACATTACAGACGTCTGAGCGGGAAGATCACAGAATGGATGAAGGTTAGTATCTAATAGGCAAACAGCAGCACAGATCATTTAAGCACAGGTTCCTCTATGATCGTCAGGTCGACTTCAGTTCAATGCTGTAAATACTACAGCTCTGTTATAGGCTCTTAAAGGGGAAATCACCTTGAGGTCCTCATGCTTGGGCAGGATAGTGATCTTGTTTCCGTCCACGCTGAGGATTTTACCCTGCAGGTTTATCAATTCTCCTTCACACACTTCCACGTTGTCTCCGGGCTGCAGGCTGTGTTCACGCTCTTTCCCTGTAGGGTGAATGGGACAAATCAGTGTTGTGTAGAGGTAAATATAGAGGACCAGCAGGGAATATACTCAATATTCAGCTCAATGATTGATATAAGGACATTCTAATACCATTGGGACTAAGTGTAAGCTTTACTTTGCACCATTTTACTGTGGAAAAGTCCTAAAGCAAACGGGTGCCCAGGAAAGGTCTGGAATTGTGCGAAGGAAGTAAGACCCCAAAACCAAGATCAAAACAAGTTACTTGATCAGGATATATAGGGCGAATATAAACTGGGATACGGCACTGACTAGTTCTTTTATGGGTTTCCTAAAATATCACTATGACTGTAGACCTGTGGGAGTCCTCCAAGTATAGAGTGGTGGTCCGGCATACTCTCCTCTCGCTAAGGGACTGACAGAAATAGTGGAGAGTTACGCATACTTAGGACCCCCCCATTCTAGTGGTCAGAAAATAGGGGCTCTCAATGGCGGGTGCCTGCCCATTATACAATTATCAACCATTCTGACAAATCTCCAGGTAATAGACGTATTCAGTAGGACCATGTAGGGCGAGTTCCAGCAGAGATGGCGTTGTACGTCCATGTGACCACTGCAGCCAATCACTGGCCTTAGATGCCAGCATGTACAGCACGCGTCTGCGGAGATCAGTGATTGGCTGCAGTAGTTACATGGAAAGTACGACAAATCATCGGTAGGGGAGACTGGTGGAGACTAATACGGTATTATCCATGAAGCAAGAGGCAAGTAAGATTTGTTTTCTGATTTTGTTGCACTCTTAAAGAGGTTCTTCAGGGAGGGTTTTCTCCTTGCAGATGTTGTTTCTGGCAAGATTCGAACCCAGGACTCCAGTACTGCAAGGCTACAGTGCTAACCACTGAGCCACTGTGTTGCCCCAATACTTCTTGATTCTATTGCAAACGAACCACAGATTTCCAGACTGGCCCTGACCACTGGTCATCTAAACCAGAGTAGCTTCACCACCCCCTACTCTCACGTTCACAAGTGGTTACCTGTACTATTATTCTGATCCATCTACCAGAACTCATGGTACAGGTATCTACTAGGGTTGAGCGATCGTGTTCGTAAACGATCGGATTCCGCTGTTCTCGTTCTTCTTCGCCTCGCTGCCCCCCGCCTCCCAGGTTAGTGTTAAAGAGCTAGAAAGAAGGCGGGGCTTGTGGCTTAGGAGAGTGTGGGCGGGGAGACATGACATCTCCCCTCCCAGTACCTGGTAGGCGGGGGCAGCGAGGCAAAGAAGACCGAGAACACTGGGCACCGGACCAGCCATCTCTGCAGGTAAGTGGACACTAGGGGGACTAAGTAGCCAGAAGATTTAAAAAAAAAAAAAAATTACTACACAGCGTGGATTTTAACAATTAAAAGTGTTCAACTGTTAGATTCCATGCTGTATAGTGAATAGGATTGTTTTTAAAATCCGATCTCCGATTAGAAAAAAAATCCCATTGACTTGCATTGGGATCGGAATTGGGATCGAGATCGGGTTCGAATGAAAAATGATCGGAAATCGGATTTCAAAATCGATCCTGAAAAGTCAAGGTCGGCTCAACCCCAGTGGCAACCACATGAGAACACGGGAGGGGAGGGAAGAGGTGCAGCAAGTCAGTGGCCAGAATCTGGTTCCAATCTCATGACCTGAGGTTGTAACCAGCCCAGACGCCTGTAGTCCATCTGCAATTGAACCCAAGGGAAGTAAGCACATACTTCACATTATTATAAACCCTCCCAGTAGAGCCCCATTCCTAATCCATATCCATTAATCTTTATTATAAACCCTACCTGTAGATTCGGTCACCACCTCCAGGTCGACCCCTTCCGGCTGATCTTCAAACTTCTCCAGTTCAGACAGAGTCGGCTTCACTCCTTCTGTGATCTACAAACAAGGAATATCCAAGTCATAGTTCTAATAGACCTTTCTAAGCCTCAGGCACAAGAGGGGCTTATTCTCACAGATAACCTACCACAGCGGACATTGCAAAGCTCTTGAAGAGGAAACCTTTTCGACTATAGCGGTTCCCCTCAAAAATGAGGAAATCTCCATCTGATGAAACATCTCCCCCAAGAGACCTGCGGAGGTGAAGAGATTAATGGTCAGATCAGGAACCTACAGGACATGCAGATACACAGGCCGTGACTGCTCTGTGATTGGATATGGTCACGTACCTGATCTTTTCCGTATCAAACAGCCTCTGCGGGGGTCTACGGAAGCGCTTCCTCTTTGCAAACCAATCTTTCTATATATGGAAGAGAACACCATGAGGAGAGTGAGCTGGGTAACATGAGATATAGGGGGGCTGGGTGCAAATGATAGGGGGATTAGTGATGGGACTGATATTGAGCTTCACGTACCAGACTCATTCGCGCCTTGATCCGATCGTAGTCGATTCTGGGAATCATTTTGAGAGATATTGTGTTCTGACTGGGCTCGACATAATCCACCTAGAGAAAGACATGACCAAGACGTCCCCATTAACCAATCCTAAAATTCATGTAGCTGTTTCACTCCTACTCCGATCGCTGCCCCATAGGTTGTCAGGACATCGAATTGAGGGGATGAATTTTCAATACCATAAAGTTATTCATGCGGGTTATGGTGCACATACCACCACTGATCTCTGCAGCTCCCATTCATCTCTATGAGAGTTACCAGGACAGTGTAGAGCAGCACTGATGGCTGTTCCTGTAGGGATTGGGGAGTCGTTGATCCCATCTCAGCAGCAATATGTTGAGATGCCTATAAACCTTCACCTACATCTGAGCCCGGTGGACGCGCCTTTGTATGTGCACTCACTTTCACGTTCTTACGTACCTGGGCAATGTCATCCTTGTAGATTCCCCTCTTCAGCCGAACCCAAGACTTGGGTTTGAGGTTTGTGACTTCTTTCACCACCTTCAGGACATCAGTCATTTCTTTGATGGGCACCATCTGCTGGTTCCAGTAGCCCATGCGCAGGTTGCCCACCCCCTCAATGGCTTGCTTGACGTGGGTTTGCTTGTAGGCCTCAACATAGATGTAACCCTTGACATGCTCTGGGGCGACCACAGATTTGATCTGAAGTGGCTGTATATGAAGAAAAAGAAATTATATTTGTTGAGGTTGAATGGAGATAAGAGAAGTTGTGTTGGACTGGGTAAAGGAAGCATGGCCGCCAGGGGTGTGGTTCAGGTGGTCCTGAATAGAAGGGTAAGGTCATGACACCGCAGACATGACGTTGTAACGTATATACTTACTGCATCTGTGAACTGGTAGGCAATGAATTTCCTCATCAGAGCGATGGCGGTGGCACGTTCCTCTCCAATCTGCAAGGAAAACAAATACTTAGAACAATAAACAACTGGTAGCCTGACCGAGGGGACCTACACCAATCACTATGTTGAAGTGATAGCGTATTGGGACTGACAACAACAAGTGAATGGAGGAGAGGGGGCTACAGCAGTCACCCTACCACTCCAATTACTTAAGAGATTAAGGGGGACCCCTGTTTTCATTATTACTGGGGAAGTCAGATTCCCAATAGCCAGCCATTTACTAGCTAGGCTGTGGCTTGGTGATAAATGTATAAAGGTAAAATCACACTTCCGAGTTTTTTTATTCAGTTTTTGAAGGCAAAACCAGGAGTAAATTCATAAAAGAGAAAGTTCCATCTATGTCCATAGGTTCTCACCCCTTTATGATCCATACCTGGTTTGGATCATAAATACCTGAATGTGTATCCTTACCTTCACATGTATTTTCCCATCACAAATTTATTTGGCATATGATATAGGCTTCCCTGATCCATACATGTCGCAATGCGGTTGGAGAATACATGGTGATTCTTAGTGTTTCGAAGTGGAGGAACTTATATAACAAGTCAGAATTCTTGTGATTGTAACCGTCCTCTTATACAGAAACAGTTTACGGAACGGCCCTTGGATTCTCTGCATTGTGGTAGTTTGGAAACCCCTCCTAACACTCACCTTACATTTCACCGTCCACAAATTGGGATCCCTGTCAAAGTAAAAGGAAAACCATTAAAGGTTTGCTCATTGCTGCCGGACATGGCATCGATCAGTGCAGGGACACCACAACTCCCAGCCTGCCCTGATCACAGACCGACGTGGCTTGCTGAGGATTGCAGCTTCATCAGAGACAAAAATACAGAAAAATGCAACCAGGCGTAAGATCTCCATGGCTTGTGAGTGACTTACTTGACTCCAGGAAGCAACTGCTGCTGGGTGATGTCATCGGAGAGTTCATCCGAGCCGCCATATATACTGGGAGAGAACGGACAGCGTTAGATTCCTACTAGGGATGGACGATTGCTTAGATTGTATTACCACAGGACAGAATGGACTCACTGCTCTCCCACGGAGGACTTGGCGTATTTCTTCATGTAATATTCCCCCAGCTCCTCTTCTCTCTGGTCTCTGTATAAAGATATTAGCACAGATTTACATGAGGAAACTAGAAGACATTGCTGCCGAACCACTGAGTCAATGAGCCGCTCACCTCCATAGATTCTGGAGACGTCTGGCACCCGAGCGATCCTCATCGAGAACGACGTTGTCAATGTTTGACGCTGCGAGAAGACAATACAATGCGCTTGATGCACCTGAAAGCCAAGCTGTGCTCACCTGCCATCATGTCCTAAAGAAAAGCTCTGCCGAGTCTACAAGAAGTCTAAGACATACCTATCTGAGTCACAGGGCTATCGGACATCCACTAATCCTGCACAGAACTGCAATGTACAGGAGGATTTCACACCCAGCTGCCATACTACACTCCCCTGACTATAGCAGCAGATTTTGGGTTCAAGGGACGCTCCCTTCTTGTGATGGTGTATTGTCCATCACAAGAGTTCTTGTTTTTCCTCTACACAGGAACATTTGGAGCCATTGGCTCTGCAACGTGTCCCTATTAAAGGGATATTCTATGCTGTAAAGTGATGGCATATTACTAAGATATACCATCACTTGATGCTGCGTCAGAGCCGACCTCTGGATCGTCACAGTCCCTTTACAATGGCGGCACAGAACCAGTTTAGTGCTGCATCTCTTTCAAGGGGTTCTCCAGGACTTACATATTGATGGGCTACCCTAAGGACAAGTCATCAGTATGTGACTGGTATGATCAGCCGGCTGAATAGCCAGCACAGCGCTGTAGATTGGGTCGGGGATGTGCTTGTTTATTTATCAGCCTCATTCACTGCCTCTGTACTATGTGATGTCAACAATGCAGGGAAGAGGCCGCAACGCTCATAGGCACTGGGGTCTCTCCAAGCAGCTGATCATCCGGCTCCCAGATGTCAGACCGCCACTGATCACCTATTGATAACCTATCCTGAAGGCGATCTATCAGCATATTAAGTCCCAGAAAACCCTTTTAACCTAAATGGAGTGACTATGCCATCAATATACAAGAAGGGAGAACCTTCCATTCTTCCTATAGGTACCCTAGAGTCTATAAATGTCAAATATTCCAGAATAACTGGTATACTGGCATCTATCAATATCTACTGTTGCATTTCATTCACGCTATAGTTAAAGGGATCCTATCATTAAAATGCAATTTTTTCTGGGTACCACGTCGGAATAGCCTTAAGAAAGGCTATTCGTCTCCTACCTTTAGATGTCTTCTCCGCGCCGCCGTTCGGTAGAAATCCCGGTTTTCGTTGGTATGCAAATGTGTTTTCTCGCAGCATTGGTGTTGCTTGAGCGCAGAACCGCACCAGTGCTGCGAGAGAACTCATTTGCATACCGACGAAAATCGGGATTTCTACCGAATGGCAGTGCGGAGAAGACATCTAAAGGTAGGAGAAGAATAGTCTTTCTTAAGGCTATTCCTACGTGTTAGTCAGAGAAAAATTTACATTTTAATGATAGGATCCCTTTAAGTAACCTGGTGCCATTTTCCATTTGTCTAAGAGCTAGCAAGAGGGCGAGTACTGAGGTGTATTCACACCAAATCATTGCAGGGTGCCGGCAAGATGCCAGCTTGATCAGTCCTAGTATGAGCATGTCATGTCACCTCAAGCTGCCAGACACGGCAATCCTTGCTGAAGGTCTAGCAACCAGTATATTCCTATAAATTCCTTCGGATTCTCAATACTAGCAACAAAGACACAGCGCCCCCTGTTGTGGATCCTCCTGCTGCAGCTGATCTGAGAATGGTTGGTGAACATGGCATGAGCGCTTACCTTCAATTTCCTCTGCTGTGACCGATGATGAAGCCAAGACACAATGGTGCAAAACATAGCGGCAAAATCAACCACGAGGCGGAGATGAGGGACCGGAAAATGGGGGAAAGGGAAAAATTAAAATAGATGGCAAAAACGCTGCAGCATGGAAGCGTGTCAAGAGAAGTGGGGCACAATGAGGGGGGTGGAAGCAAAACCAATGGATTTATAATAAAAAAAAATAACAACGTGCAGACAGAAGCAATGTCACCTAAGATGAGGCCGGGGTCTAGCTGTGAACAGTCACTACTATTGTACTAGGGGGTCTTGTATACTAGTACCCATAACGTGAAGCTATCCCGCTGCCCGATATACCCAACAGAGGACCACACAACACCCACACAGCTCTGCTACATACAGAAGACACACAGTGACCAATGGGAACCACAGGCCGCTCCAAAATACGTCTCACGATATGTGAAAGGACAGAGCGCACGTCACTAGTCTCACAGACAGGAAGGAGAACCCAAACCAAAACCTAACTATTTAACTTCAGGTGCAGGTGCTCTGACTATGGGGGAGAGGATTTTATAGATCATAGGATTTGTTTTTTTTTAACCATATGGACTCAGACCTATTAATCTTTGGAGCCGGCTCCTACGCCTGACTAAGGCCTGAGCTATCTGCAGTCTATAATGTATTATATTACATTGGACATAGCTCTGTCCTTTAATTCCAACCCCTCCCCCAAAAAGGCATAACAATTGCATAAGAAAATAATTGGTCCTAAAAAATTTCAGGGGGACAAGTGAAAGCTGTAGACACCAATGAAGCTAAACGTTCAGATATTTGGCAGAACTCTCCTTATGGACCGGGCCAGAGGGGTACACCAAGGCTTCAATGCACATTCACTCTGGCATAGTGAAGGCGGGGTGTACATCTCTGATCAGACTCCTCTCTAGATAAGAATAATTTTTTTCTTTTTTTCATTTTAATGCAGCCGCAGGTGGCTTCATAACAGGGTGACTTGGGACACCGAACCCCCGATTGTGTCCTAAATCGCCCCGACAAGTTCCCTTTCTATGTAAAGTATAAGGTTTGGGTGGAATGGACGTCGCTGCACTGACCGACCACAGCCTTTATGAGCCACACGACATCCACAAGCACAATGAAGGGAGGATATGTCACAGTGCACACACTACATTATACATCACAACACGCAAGAATAGAGAGAATCATTACCAGACACTGAGAGAAGGCATGCAAGGAATTAGAAGATAAACTGAGTGATATAGATCTAACATGTAAAAAATAAAAAAGGTAAAAAAAAAGCAACACAACCATGACCAGAGCATTGAAGAAACAGTCCCGTCCCCCCACCTAGATCGCCCCAGGAATCAGTCAGAACAGCCAACCCACAACAGGACAGAAAACCCATCACCCACTGCTCACATGGCCAATGCCAGTCTAACATTACCCCTGCAGCAATGTAAGGGATACAGAAAGTCAGCTCTGCCAGGATTACACGGGCACGGCTTATGGACTTGTGTATATTGTCTTGTGTGGCGAGCAAACATAGGCAAAACGAAGAACCTGTGACCCTACAGCTATAGGACCTAGCTCTAGTAGGGTTGTAGTTCTGTAGTAGCTGGATAGACACATATAAGATTTACAGAGAGTTTAGGGCCCATAGCAATTCCTTGACCCCAGGATTACCTGTCAGCACACTACATGGGGCTCAGCCTTATACCCCGTGCATCGGATTCCCTCACAGCTCTATTACAGGGACATTATATTAGGGAATTGCTAGTTTATAAACTCTCTAAAATAGGCTCTGAAGCGGTCCTACACCGCAGAATCTCTAAGGTAAGCCATCAGACGCACCACACACATGCGGAGACCCCCTAGAACCCGCTGACGGGACCTCCAGTCACTCCTGCGGCAGCTCATCTAATCCATGAACACACAAGCTTTGCTCGGTCTTTATGTATCACAAGTGTGCAAGTAGTGAGCTGACTGTGGGAACGCCAAACGTCCCAGAAAGTACCTTTCTCCAAGATGTCTTCTGCTCCATCTTCCCATTGATCTTCATCTTCATACTCATCATCAACATCTATAGAGGAAGAATTAATGTCATTAGTCTCCTAGACAAACAGGTCGAGCTCCAAGGGCTGGACACGCTCATTGAGACTTCAATCTCACCGGCTTCATCCAAGATAAATCCCCCATGTCGTGGCTTCTTTCTTGGACGGTCGTCATCATCCTCCTCTTCTTCCTCCTCGTCATACTCATCTTCATCTTCTTCTACCTCTTCTTCCTCTGCTTCTTCACCTTTCTCACTTCCGGCCGCACTAACCCTCTCATCAGCTTCCTACATAAAGAAGACCACAACATGGGGATTAGCAGAACTAGAGGAATTTATGACATAACAATTTGCTTAATCTATAGAGGGCGGACCCCAAGTAACCCAAGAGGTAACAGTAATGTTCCCATATCCATCATGCAGTTATGGTATATATGGGGGTCCTCTGCTCCGTACCCTACTTTCTTCTCCAGAGTAGAGAAAAGTTACAAAGAAGTTGTTAAGAATATGAAAAAAGAGAGGTGTTATACTTACATATAACGAATAGTACATATAGACAGAACGAACTTGTAATTGGTGGTTACACATCTCACCTCATTGTCCTCCACCTCTTCAGCCTCGCTGCTCCTATCGCTCTCCTCCTCAGAAAAGTTACTGTCCTCACTGTCCGACATCTTATTCTGTTAGACGCTAGAAGAGAACAAAACAACACTTTGAGGACCCGTCGCTCACATGTTACGTATCAATCACGCTAGCAGGCACCACCGTGTCTCTGTATTGTCCTGTACCCTGTGTATAATGTAAAATAACCACAGATCCTAACAGTAGACATGGACGTTTATCCTGGACTACAATGCAACTCCTTATAGTGCTACTAACAGCTTTCTATTGGGTGAGCCGTAATCTAAAAGAGCACATTGGGGTATATACAATCTTATGGACCGTAGCAGTCACTAGCAGAATCAATGAAAGGGGCTCTAGCACTAGGAAAAGTCATTTTTAACTAATCACACCTTTGCATAGCCTTTAGAAAGTCTATTTCACACCTACCTATAGTATATAGCTTGCCTCGGTGGTTTCTGAATAAGTCTGTTTATATTCATATGCTAATTAGATGGTGCACACCTCTCCTATTGTTTTCTATGGGAGCCGGCTGCTGCTGATGACTCCGCTTCCTGTTTGCTTCACACACATAGGAGATAATAGGAGAGAGGAGGCTTAAGCTCATTAGCATATGAATAAAAACAGACTTATTCAGACACCACTGAGGCAATCTACATACAAAAGATAAGTGTGGAATAGACTTTCTAAAGCCTATGCAAGCATGTGATTAGTTATACATGACTTTTCCCAGTGATAGAGCCCCTTTAAAGGTGCTGTAAAAAGTCACAGTGTAGCCCTCGCCTTATGCTGTCTGGTTTAGCCCACCATGCTTTTGTAATGGGCTGCACTGCAAATTTTTGCAGAACTTCTAATTGATTCTAACGTTGATAGCGAAAGTCTACAATATAGCCTACACTCCCCGATACGCTCGTCTAATAGTGCTGCAAGGAGTCTCGATGTAGTCCTGGAGAACTGTTCCGGTCTCCTGTTAGGATCCGCTGTTCTTATTCCAGGATGGAAAACATAAACAACAACAATATTCCACATACCAAGAAAACAGCAGAGTGGAGAGTAAAGGGTTATTACCAAGATAGGAATAAATGGGACGGACTTCCAGGGACAGCCATGAAATGCTGCTCCTGTAACATAGAAGAGAATGACAACAACCAAAGGACAATATCCAGCTGGGCTCTTTCTGTAACTGTGACGCAACGTAAACAGTGTAGAGAGCTCTGCTGGATCGCAATAGCTATTCTCCTGCATGGCAAATACAAGAACCGCACTGAGCAGAATGGGAAGCAGTGACCTAATGTGCAAGGCAGTGCACACAGAGGGTGCAGGATGGTAACTAACACCCTGAGGGTGCAGGGCAACACCTGGCGGGCAGAGAGACACCAAGGGTGCAGGGCAATGTATGACAGACACAGAGGCACACCAAGGGTGCAGGGCAATGTATGACAGACACAGAGGCACACCAAGGGTGCAGGGCAATGTATGACAGACACAGAGGCACACCAAGGGTGCAGGGCAATGTATGGCAGGCACAGAGGCACACCAAGGGTGCAGGGCAATGTATGGCAGACACAGAGGCACACCAAGGGTGCAGGGCAATGTATGACAGACACAGAGACACACCAAGGGTGCAGGGCAATGTATGGCAGGCACAGAGACACCAAGGGTGCAGGGCAATGTATGACAGACACAGAGGCAGACCAAGGGTGCAGGGCAATGTATGACAGACACAGAGGCACACCAAGGGTGCAGGGCAATGTATGGCAGGCACAGAGGCACACCAAGGGTGCAGGGCAATGTATGGCAGGCACAGAGGCACACCAAGGGTGCAGGGCAATGTATGGCAGACACAGAGGCACACCAAGGGTGCATGGCAATGTATGACAGACACAGAGACACACCAAGGGTGCAGGGCAATGTATGGCAGACACAGAGGCACACCAAGGGTGCAGGGCAATGTATGACAGACACAGAGACACACCAAGGGTGCAGGGCAATGTATGGCAGGCACAGAGACACCAAGGGTGCAGGGCAATGTATGACAGACACAGAGGCACACCAAGGGTGCAGGGCAATGTATGACAGACACAGAGACACACCAAGGGTGCAGGGCAATGTATGACAGACACAGAGGCACACCAAGGGTGCAGGGCAATGTATGACAGACACATAGGCACACCAAGGGTGCAGGGCAATGTATGGCAGGCACAGAGGCACACCAAGGGTGCAGGGCAATGTATGACAGACACAGAGACACACCAAGGGTGCAGGGCAATGTATGGCAGGCACAGAGGCACACCAAGGGTGCAGGGCAATGTATGACAGACACAGAGGCACACCAAGGGTGCAGGGCAATGTATGACAGACACAGAGACACACCAAGGGTGCAGGGCAATGTATGGCAGACACAGAGGCACACCAAGGGTGCAGGGCAATGTATGGCAGGCACAGAGACACCAAGGGTGCAGGGCAATGTATGGCAGGCACAGAGACACCAAGGGTGCAGGGCAATGTATGGCAGGCACAGAGGCACACCAAGGGTGCAGGGCAATGTATGGCAGGCACAGAGACACCAAGGGTGTAGGGTAATGTATGGCAGGCACAGAGACACCAAGGGTGCAGGGCAATCTATGGCAGGTGCAGGGCAACACCTGGAGGGCACAGAGACACCAAAAATGCAGAGCAATACGTGGTGGGCACAAAGACTTGCCAGCACAGAGACACTAAAGATGCAGAACAATACCTGACAGCACAGACACCCCAAGGTACAGAACATGACAATAGTGTGACACCAAAGGTTCAGGACATGGCGGCACAGTGGTAGAGGGTAGTAATACAGTATATGTCACCGGTGACACATGGTACAGGATTTTTCTATTTCTTCAGATCCCATTATTAGCCCACACCTCACAATCTGCAGATAACCTCTGGGTGCATTAGAGTCTCTACGCCTATATTCACACTTCCACAATCACAGATCTCAGTGCAGGACTCGTGAGTCTATTTTGTGATGAAATGTTTACAATGTCCATAGAGGAAAAAAACAGTCAAGAGAATAATCCCATAACCCGTCATTCCTCTATAAAATGTCTGCACGGGGTCACCTCTCACCATGGTGTGAATACGGCCGTGTTCTCCAGCTGTAACTACAAGTAAATTTACTGACACAGGGTGCAGATCACCAAGCAATAGTCAGCGACTGACACAGTGTAACGCCACATTGCACCTGCAGCTTTCTCCAGTGATCGGGGCTGATGGTCATTGACACCGGCGGGCAGGACAACAACACCACGGCCATAGCAAGCAGTGAGGGGGATGGGGGGTCTGACCATGGCTGCCAGGCTATTACAGGGCACACCCAGTGACTGGGAGAGATCACTGGCCCCAGCACAGTATACAGAAGTGAGGACACGTGACCAGGGCGCAGTATACACCTGTAGGCCTAGCTGCACTGCTGTATATGACCAGTGAGGCCCTATAGGCAGCAGCAGCACCCAGCACAGGTGCTATAGGCACACAGCACCATAGAGCAGCACACCTCCGGCTCCTGTGGGCACTATACACCACTATAGTGCGTCACACCCCGGTATACGCGGCCCCATAATAATCCCCCGACCGATAACTCACCTCTCCGACCAGCTAGATCACCCGCGCAGTAGCAATCCGACCAGCGGCAACTACATCCGGCGAAGCGCTGAGCAGAGCGGAAGTGACGTCACCGGGCGCCGCACCGAATGAAGCGACTCCCAGAGGGCAGCGCGAGCGCGCCGGATGTGACGTCGAAACAGTGGTCAAACTCTGAAAGAACCGCTTTCTGTACCACGTGGGGCGAGACGGCCAATCAGAGAGCGGGAAATACATCCCTTAGCCTGGTAGTCTCTCAGGTAGTCTCTCAGGTAGTGACGGGCCTGGGCAATGGTGTCACTTACTGACAGGATTTATTCTGGCTGGAGATGGGTTGGGGGCGCAGTTGGTGAGGCCTTTGACTAGCCGGGTTGTACATTTATATTGGGGTACATATTGGGGGGGCCATGTCCATACATTTTTAGTGTTGCTATCGTTGGATCGTTTTACCCGTCAACCATTGGAAAATTTAGGTCGTTGCACAATGATAGATTGTGTGTCCGTCTGTAAGACCTGCAGGTGGGAGATGGGCACGAACCATGTATTTATAATAGCGCTTATATGGCGCCAACATATTCCACAGCGCAGTACAGAGGTCACCGCTCAACACATGTAACAAAACCCTATATTGAAGTTCTTAAAGGGGTTGTCCAGTCCTTTTTGTATAGGCCATCAATAAGAGACAGTGGGGTTGTAATACCCAGGACCCCTGCTGATCAGCTGTGTGAAGGGGCCACAGTGCTCGTGCAACCTCAAACACTGAAGGTCCCCCACCTGACTGGAGACTGCAAGTAGGGGGTGTCCTAGGGAAGACGTCATCATCTCTTCACCCCCCTCAACACTGTCCTATTCTAGAATGTTTGAGAGGTTTTGGTAGGAAAGACACAACCACTGTGACCAGCGAATGAGAAGGGGTCTAACCCCAACCATTATATAGTGTTGGCCAAAAGTATTGGCCCCCCTGCAGTTCTGTCAGATAATACTCGTTTTCTTCCAGATAATGATTGCAGTCACAAATTCTTTGATATTTTCTTCATTAAATTTGTCTTCAATGGAAAACCACAAAAAGAATTGTCAAAAAGCCAAATTGGATATAATTCCACAGCGATCATAAAAAAAGGGGGTGGATAAAAGTATTGGCACTGTTTAAAAAATCATGTGATGCTTCAATAATTTGTGTATTTAACAGCACCTGTTACTTACCTGAGGCACCTAACAGGTGGTGGCAATAACTAAATCACACTTGCAGCCCGTTGAAATGGATTAAAGTTGACTCCACCTCTGTCCTGTGTCCTTGTGTGGCCACATTGAGCATGGAGAAAAGAAAGAAGACCAAAGAACTGTCTGAGGACTTGAGAAGCAAAATTGTGAGGAAGCCTGAGCAATCTGAAGGCTACAAGTCCATCTCCAAAGCCCTGAATGTTCCTGTGTCTACCGTGCGCAGAGTCTTCAAGAAGTGTAAAGCCCATGGCACTGTGGCTAACCTCCCTAGATGTGGACGCAAAAGAAACATTGACCAGAGATTTCACCGCAAGATTGTGCGGATGGCGGATAAAGAACCGCGACTAACATCCAAACAAGTCCAAGCCGCCCTGCAGTCCGAGGGTACAACAGTGTCACCCCGTACTATCCAGCGTCAGCGTCTGAATGAGAAGGGACTGTATGGTAGGAGACCCAGGAAGACCCCACTTCTTACCCACAGACAGAAGCCAGGCTGGAGTTTGCCAAAACTTACCTGAGAAAGCCAAAACCGTTCTGGAAGAATGTTCTCTGGTCAGAGGAGACAAAAGTAGGAAAAGGCCTCAACATAGAGATTACAGGAAAAAAGAAGAAGACGCCCCCTACAGTCAGACATGACCCTGTCAGTCAGACCCTGATGGTTTGGGGTTGCTTTGCTGCCTCTGGCACTGGACTGCTTGACCGTGTGCATGGCATTATGAAGTCTGAAGACGACCAACACATTGTGCAGCATCATGTAGGGCCCAGTGTGAGAAAGCTGGGTCTCCCTCAGAGGTCAGGGCTCTTCCAGCAGGACAAGGACCCAAAACACACTTCAGGTCAGCACTAGAGAATGGTGGTGAGAGAAAGCCCTGGAGACTTGTAAAGTGGCAGCAATGAGTCCAGCCCTGAATCCCATAGAACACCTGTGGGGGAGGGGGAGAGGTCTCTTGGTGGCAGTTTGGAGAAGGCCCCCTTCACATCTCAGGGGGGACCTGGAGCGGGAGCCAAAGAAGAAGGGTCTAAGATTCCAGCAGAGCCTTGTAAGAAACTCATTGCTGGTTAGCGGAAGCGGTTGTGCGCAGTTATTGTGTCTAAAGGTTGTGCTACCAAGTATTAGGCTGAGGGCGCCAATACTTCTGTCCGCACCAGTTATGGAGTTTTGAGTAAAATGATCAATGATGTGACTTTTTTTTTCATTCTCTTTTGTGTTTTTTCATTGCAAGCAAAATAAATGAAGATATTACCAAAGAGTTTGTGCTGTGTAATCATTATCTGGGGGACAGCGAGGATTATCTGACAGAACTGCAGGGGGCGATACTTATACTGTATATACCCTGTGTCACTTATATACTATATAAGAGTCTGTGCTGTGTAATCATTATCTGGGGGACAGCGAGGATTATCTGACAGGACTGCAGGGGGCGATACTTATACTGTATATACCCTGTGTCACTTATATACTATATAAGAGTTTGTGCTTGTAATCATTATCTGGGGGACACCGAGGATTATCTGACAGGACTGCAGGGGGCGATACTTATACTGTATATACCCGGTGTCACTTATATACTATATAAGAGTCTGTGCTGTGTAATCATTATCTGGGGGACAACGAGTATTGTCTGACAGAATTGCAGGGGTGTGAAGCATGGGATTTTTTCAAAAAAACAATCGGACCTTGATTGATGAAAAGAATCCAAGGAGTTTATTTCAGGAAGTCCAGTTTTAACAAAAAAAATAATTCTTCAGAAAATTTCCATAATGCATACAACAAACACCTTGTACCTCAGGCTGCTGTAGTCTCACAAACAATTCATCATGTGAACTTCACCAACACACACCCAGCTTTCTGGGAATTGGAATCATTTTATACCTTAGACATTTCCCATAATACTCTGCAGTTTTCCCTATAAAACCCTGGAGTTGCTGCAGACTTGCCTCTTATAAGATCAGGGGAGACACACCCAGTGCAACTCCACTACTGCAGGTAAATATACAAAAAACACTTTATAAATCCATGTTAATGTGAACAGTTCCTTAGTGTTAGTATATGGTTCCCAGATGGTAAGACAAGAAATAGTTGGAAAATAGAGCATTAGGTGGCCAGCCTAATGAGGAAAGAAAGAAATAAGAAGCAGTAATAGAACATTCACACAGAGATATTACCAGATCTGGGGACTTATGTACCACCACTAAGGTTACAAAGAAGAAATCACATGGAAACATAACACAAAATAGTTTACCTCTTCACATTCCTCCCCCCTTAAGAAGAAGCTTGTCCTTCTTCAGACAGCTTTCACTTCAGCACCATACCTAGACAAATGATCGGCATTTTGGTGCTTGGACCCTGACCGATGTTGTATCTCAAATTTAAATGGCTGTAATGCTAAATACCATCTAGTTATTCTGGCATTTTTGTCCTTCATGGTATGAATCCAAGTGAGGGGATGATGATCCGTCACTAAAGTAAACTCTCTTCCTAATAAATAATAGCGTAATGCCTCCAATGCCCACTTTATCGCCAGCCCTTCCTTCTCGATTGTAGAATACTTTTGTTCACGGGGAAAAAGTTTCCTACTTAGATAAAGAATAGGGTGTTCCTCACCATTAATCTCTTGACTCAGGACTGCCCCAAGTCCCACCTCAGATGCATCCGTCTGTACAATAAATGGTTTGTCAAAGTTTGGGCTTTGTAAGACTGGTTCTTTACACAAAATTTCTTTTATTTGTTCAAAAGCTAAATCACATTCTCTTGTCCATATCACGTCCTCTCTACTGTTTTTTTTAGTTAGGTCGGTTAAGGGAGCAACGATAGTAGCAAAGTTTGGAATAAAACGTCTATAATAGCCAACAAGACCTAAAAAGGATCTGACCTCTTTCTTTGTGGCTGGAATAGTCGCAGATTGAATGGCTTGTACTTTGGATATCTCTGGCCTTACTTTACCACTACCCACAATAAACCCAAGGTACTTTGTTTCTTGGAATCCCAAAGCACATTTACGTGGATTAATTGTAAATCCTGCTTTCCCAATTTCAGTTATCACCTTTTCCAAGTGATACAAGTGCTCTTCCCATGATTTGCTAAAGATTACCACATCATCTAAATAAGCAGCACTGTACTCCGTATGATTCTTCAAGAGTAAGTCCATGGCTCTTTGAAACGTGGCTGGAGCACCATGAAGACCAAATGGCATGTTTCTGAACTGATACAGACCATTAGGCATCACAAAAGCAGTTTTTTCTTTTGATTTCTCATCAAGTGGAATTTGCCAGTACCCCTTACATAAATCTAGGGTAGAAATATATTCTGCACACCCCAATCTATCTATGAGCTCATCAATACGCGGCATTGGGTAATTGTCAAAACTAGATATAGCATTAATTTTACGAAAATCTATGCAAAATCTTATTGTCCCATCTTTTTTCCCAACCATCACTACAGGTGATGACCAAGGACTTTTAGAGGGTTCAATAACTCCCAATTTAAGCATTTCTTGAACCTCATTTTCAGCCTTACCCTTTAATTTTTCAGGTATACGATAAGGTCTCTGTCTAATAGGTGGATGATCTCCAGTATTTATTGTATGAGAAACTAATGATACACGGCCAGGCTTACTTCCAAAAATATGTGAACTAGACCCTATAATCTTCCTCAGATCACAATGTTGCTCTTTAGATAACTTTGGATTCAATGTTACCTCTGACCAGTGAGCACAATTTTTCAACAAATCATAGATTTCTTCAGACATATCCTGTGAAGACTCTGAGACAATATTACAGGTAGTGTTATCTTTAGGACCAACCTCTGGTTCAATCCAACGTTTCAATAAATTTACATGGTAAACCTTATTTTTTTGTTTTTTATCTGGGGTTTCAATTTCAAAGTCAACAGGACCTGTTTGTCTAACCACTTTATATGGCCCTTGCCATCTGGCCAACAACTTATTCTCACTGCTGGGAAGTAAGAGAAGAACCTTATCCCCAACTTTAATCGATTTATTTTTGGCATGTTGATCATACCATTTCTTTTGGTAAACTTTTGCCTTGTGGACATTATCATGAGATACCTTAATCAATTTCATTAATCTTTCTCTCATTTCCAATACATGTTCCACCACATTCTTCTGATGACCATCTTTACCTTCCCATACCTCTTTAATAACATCCAAGAGTCCCCTGGGTCGTCTCCCATATAACAATTCAAAAGGACTAAACCCTGTAGACTCTTGTGGAACCTCACGATAGGCAAATAATAGAAAGGGCAACCATTTGTCCCACAGTTTTGGATCGTTATGTGCAAATTTCCTAAGCATGTTTTTCAAGGTTTGGTTATACCGTTCAGTCAACCCATCAGTTTGTGGATGATAAGGGGTAGTCCTGAGAGGCTGTATACCAAGAAGCTTATAAACTTCTAACAGAAAGGAAGATGTAAAGTTACTCCCCTGATCAGTAAGGATTTGCTTAGGTAATCCAACCCTGCTAAACACCTTCAAAATTTCCTCTGCAACTCTTTTAGCAGTAACTGTGCGCATAGGTATGGCTTCAGGATACTTGGTACAGTAATCAACAATTGTAAGAATGAAACGGTTACCTTTGGAACTTCTTTCTAGTGGACCGATAATATCCATATCCACAGTATTAAATGGTTCATCAATTATTGGTAAGGGTATAAGCTCTGCTTTGGGAGGAGCTGAAGCAGTGTACTGACATATTGGGCAACTACGACAGTAAGTAGTGATCTCATCATAAACTCCAGGCCAATAGAACCGATAGAGTACTCTGGCCAAAGTTCTTTTATAACCCAAATGTCCAGCAACAGGAATATCATGCGCTAATTTCAAAATTTCTGGTCTAAACATTTTTGGCACAACTAACTGTTGCACTTGTTCTCCTGTTTTTGGGTGACTACACACTCTATATAAAATATTGTTTTCCACCAGATAATAGGGTGTAACAAGCTGCTTACCACTTTCTGCAACCACTTTACTGTTAGTTAAACCGTGTTCATACAATGCATATAAGTCAATGTCCTGTTTTTGTTCAAATGCAATATCAGTGTCCCACAAGTCAGCATTTTTATACTTGCCATCCAGGGAAACTCTTCTCCTAGAGACATCCTGCTGTCCTGGAACTCTCAGAGGCTTTGATGATGGCGGCTCCATGATGTCCTCATGGAATGGGAAAATGTCCTCCAAAGTCTCACCTCTCTTGTGTGCCTTTGCTTTAGCTCTGGTAGTCACAGCAGACAGCTGGCTTTTCCCCATTAGCAAATCTTTGAATCCGGGTGTGGTTCTTCCAAGGATCACTGGGACTTGTAGTTCTGGAACAACAACTACTGGCATAGTAAAACATTTTTCATCCAACTGCAGGTCAATATTTGATGTGGAGTATTTTTTTGTATCTCCATGAACACAAGTAATTGGCACTTTGGGAGAGTCCATCTTCTGAGTTATTAGGTTCTCCTTTACCAAGCTTAGTTTACTGCCAGAATCAAGCAAAGCATCCACGTTCTGTCCATTAACTTGGATTGGCAGCATGAAGTCACTGCTAGCAAAAAACAATCCAGACTTTGTGCCTTTAGTGCTTTTCCTGGGGCAAAATTTAGCTATGTGTCCCTTTTCTTGGCAAATATAGCACATTTTTTCACTGGTGACAGTTTGTAATGGACTTCTGGCTTCTTGACCTCTCCCTCCAGAGAAAGTTCTGAATGATTTGGCTGGGCCAGTTGCAGACCTGCTTAGGTCTCTTTTTGCTAGGATAAAGTCCTCTGCCAAAGAAATAGCTTTGTCAGCATTTTTGGGCCGATGTTTTTTAACCCAAGCAAGAACATCAGCTGGAAGAATTTGTAGAAACTGTTCAAGTATGATCGCTTCACTAATCTGCTCAGTCGTCTTGTTGTCTGGTTTCATCCATTTCATGTATAAGTCTTGCAGGCGAGTAAAGACTTCCCTTGGACCATCAGTGTAGCTGTACTTGAGTTCTCTGAACCTCTGTCTATAGGTTTCCTCACTGATGTCATATCGCCTTAGAATAGTCTCTTTAACCAAGTCATAGTTATTTGCATCATTCATGTTCATGTGGCTATATGCCAGTTGGGCTTGTCCAGTAAGATATGGCGCCAGTCTTACCACCCACTGTTCCTTAGGCCACTGACAGGTATGTGCAATTCTTTCAAATGTGGATAAATAGGCTTCAATATCATCTTCTGGAGAAAGTTTAGTCATGCGAGGGTCTTTCCAAGCAACAGGCGGTCTCAGGGTTTGAAACAGCTCCCTCCAGCGTTCATCCTGACGTCGCAATTCCTCGCAATTTCTCCTGGCTTCCTCCATTTGCCTTTTTTCTGCATTGATCTGCTGCACAGTTAACCATTTCATAAGCTCAGCAATGCTCTCTGGTAAAGTCTTTTCAGAAGGCTCAGCAACACTTGGAGTTAATGGAGCAGCTGTGGCTCCTTGCACTTCTGCATCCTCCTCTAGCAGTGCTCTCTGTCTGACACCTTGACTTTCCATATTCACTAGTTTCCTTGCAACAGTTCGCTTTGCAGACTTAGTTGGCGGCTTTGCATTAATACGCCAGGAACGTGTCTTGTACATAACTCCCTTGTTTCTTTAGGCTTGAGTACTTACAGCAATACTCCAAAAATCATCCCACTTCTGACACCATATGTGAAGCATGGGATTTTTTCAAAAAAACAATCGGACCTTGATTGATGAAAAGAATCCAAGGAGTTTATTTCAGGAAGTCCAGTTTTAACAAAAAAAATAATTCTTCAGAAAATTTCCATAATGCATACAACAAACACCTTGTACCTCAGGCTGCTGTAGTCTCACAAACAATTCATCATGTGAACTTCACCAACACACACCCAGCTTTCTGGGAATTGGAATCATTTTATACCTTAGACATTTCCCATAATACTCTGCAGTTTTCCCTATAAAACCCTGGAGTTGCTGCAGACTTGCCTCTTATAAGATCAGGGGAGACACACCCAGTGCAACTCCACTACTGCAGGTAAATATACAAAAAACACTTTATAAATCCATGTTAATGTGAACAGTTCCTTAGTGTTAGTATATGGTTCCCAGATGGTAAGACAAGAAATAGTTGGAAAATAGAGCATTAGGTGGCCAGCCTACTGAGGAAAGAAAGAAATAAGAAGCAGTAATAGAACATTCACACAGAGATATTACCAGATCTGGGGACTTATGTACCACCACTAAGGTTACAAAGAAGAAATCACATGGAAACATAACACAAAATAGTTTACCTCTTCACAAGGGGGCCAATACTTTTGGCCAACACTGTATGTATATCACCAAATCAGTAGCCCCCAAAGATCAGCCGTTTCCCTGTGAGTGCAGACCTTGGGGTTGCCATATTCTTGATAGCTGTGGCTGTAGGTGCGGCGGTGGTGGCCTATCCAATTATATAGGACATTGGTGCAGTGCACACCTGCCGCTATCAAGAATACGGGATGGCATGTAAGCAATGCTGGAACTTATGTGCTCAGGAAAAACAGCTGATCTGCAGGGGTCCTGACAATCTAAAATTGATCATCTGTCTTAATGACAGGCCATCTGATTTAAATCCTTTAAACATGCAGCTGATTTTGTCTACCAAGGGGTTTTCCAGGACTTTGAAAATGGTGGCTCACCCTAAGGATAGACCATCGATATCCTAGTGATTAACTCCCTACAAGGGCTGCTGTACAAGCTACCCCTCTGCTACATCCACTCCTGACTTTGGCTGAAAAAGCTGCAGCAAACTGCAAAAAATTCAGCTTTTCCGTAACATCTGTATTCTGCCTAAAGGATTTTTCCCACACCTATCCCCTATCCAGGCTAGGACCCTCTAAGCATAAGGAGAAACAGGACCTGTAAGTTAATGGGTCAGTGTGTAGTGATACATCCTATCCTACTATCCTATCCTACTTCCTACTAATATTATAAATCCTACTAATCCTATCCTACTAATATTATCCTATCCTGTGATAGTTTGTGTGTAAGGATGTTTGTTCCTCAATCACACAAAAATGGTTGAATGGATTTGTATGAAATTTGCCACATACATAGATAGGAACCCCGATTAAAACATAGGCTACATTTTATCCCGGTAAATGACATCACTACACAACTGCAGTGAAGGAATTTAGGTTCACACAACACTAAAGGACCTTTGATGACATCATCACAGGTCCTTGAGCCATTCTAGGATAGGATACATACACTATTTTGTGGGCGGAGCTATATAGGATAAAGCTGGACAGTGTGGGCAGCATGGTGGCTCAGTGGTTAGCACTGCAGCCTTGCAGCACAGGAGTCCTAGGTTCAAATCCTGCCGAGGACAACATCTGCAAGGAGTTTGTATGTTCTCCCCGTGTTTGCGTGGGTTTCCTCTGGGTACTCGGGTTTCCTCCGGGTACTCCGGTTTCCTCCCACAAACCAAAGACATACTGATAGGGAATGTAGATTGTGAGCCCTATATGGGACAGTGACTGTCAATGTCGGTAAAGCGCTGCGGAATATGATGGTGCTATATAAGTAAGCATAATAAATAAAGACAGTGTGAAAGCTGATGAAAATGGAGTCTCATGGAAGATCAGGAGACTACAGAACATGCAGAATGTGTGTGGGCAAGAGGAGTATAACGGGTGTAGAGTTTCAGTGAGTACGACGGGGAATGTGTTGTTCTGCCTCTGATGGGGGAGGGGGGAGAACTTTGGCACATTTCAGTAACATACATTCAGCCCTTTGTAACACAGAAGCTGCTCAGAGAGTCACATAACCAAACCCCTGTAATCATAATTGCCCGATGTAGCAGAGCTTAGGCAGCGCTGTAGCATAGCTAGGTAAGCTCATGTGCATACAGCTGGGTATCCTACACATATGCAGCGATGTAGCAGAGCCGAGACATGGGAGCAGGCTGAGCGAACTTTGACACATTTCAGCAAAAAGTGAACAGAGCACAGAGCCCTGTAGGCTGCAGAACAAGGGTTATGGGAATACCCCTTTAACCCCTTCCCGACATGCGCCGTAATAGTACGGCGCATGTCGGGTCTGTAACTATGGCGACCGCCCGGGAGCCGGGCGGCCACCATAGCCGCCGGGTGTCTACTGCTTTAAGCAGTAGACAACTGGCTCTAATGCCTCCGATCGGTCCCCGGACCGATTGGAGGCATTAACCCCTCCGGCGCTGCGGTCAAAGGCGCCAGATCGCCGGCTCCTGGAGCATGCTCCAGGGCTGACGTCATGTTGCCATGACAGCCGGGAGCCTGTACAAGGCTCCCAGACTTGTCTGCAAAGTCTCTTTTGCAGGCTGGTCTATGCAGCCTGCAAAAGAGAGGATGATTTTTTGCAATGCATTGTAATGCATTGCATTAGTGATCAGACCCCCTGGGGTTCAACACCCCTAGGGGGTCTAATAAATGCAAAAAATTTTTTTAAAAAAAAGTAAAAAAAAAATATAAAAAAAAATAAAAAGTATTAAAAGTTCAAATCACCCCCCTTTCCCTAGAACACATATAAAAGTAGTTAAAAACTGTGAAACACATACATGTTAGGTCTCCCCGCGTCCGAAATCGCCCGCTCTACAAATCTATAAAAACATTTTTCCTGTTCAGTAAACGCCGTAGCGGGAAAAATAGTCAAAAGTGCCAAACCGCCGTTTTTTCACTGTTTTGATTCTGATAAAAATTTGAATAAAAAGTGATAAAATCAATAACATTTCCCGAAAATGGTAGAACTACAAAGTACACCCGGTCCCGCAAAAAAAGACGCCCTACGCATCCCCGTACACGCACGTATAAAAAAGTTACGGCCATCGGAATATGGCGACTTTTACAAAAAAAATTTTTTAACACAGTTTTGGATTTTTTTTAAGGGGTCAAAATGTAAATAAAACCGTATAAATTTGGTATCCCTGGAACCGTACCGAAACACAGAATACAGGGGACATGTCATTTTGGCTGCACAGTGAACGCCGTAAAACCAAAGCCCGTAAGAAAGTCGCAGAAATGCATTTTTTCTTCAAATCTACCCCATTCTGAATTTTTTTCCTGCTTCCCAGTACATTATATAGAATAAATAATGGCGGCATCATGCAGAAAAATTTGTCCCGCAAAAATTAAGACCTCATATGCCTCTGGGAGCGGAGAATTAAAAAAGTTATGGGGTTTAGAAGGAGGGGAGTCAAAAACGAAAAACGAAAATCAAAAAATGCCATCGGCGGGAAAGGGTTAATGTTGTTAAGCTCTCCTAATGACCGGTCATAATTCTTTAACTCTTCAAACGCCCCTAAAACCTAAGTCTACTTCTTTGTGTCTTCGTAGGGATTCATATTAGGGCCAAGAGTCACTCTCAGAACTCCTTTACAGAATGACGAGACCCTCCCCGTACCCCCGGGTCGACATTATAAGAGGTCAATGATTTTTTAAATGAATAGGAAGGAGTCGCAGTAATGATAAGAGCTTCTTTATTGACAATACAAAATGATTACACAATGTCATGTACAGGTATAGAAAATGAGCGGCAGGTAATGAGGGTTAATAACTGCTCATATCTATTTACACAGGTGACTTTATATTACACCGCCCCATGGGGTTCAGTTCTTAGTACATATGGGAATCCATGATAAACTATTGCTACGTACCATTTGGAATTGGAGTAGAATTGGTCCGCATGTATTATTCTGTACAGCACCATAGTGGCTTATGGGGGTCCCTCAATGCAGCCCTATTGTATGGCAGTCTATAGGGTGGGCACTTGTTAGGTAAGGCTAAAGGTAAGCTAGGATTGGTTGAGTTGGTCTTGGGGTATTTAAAGGAATAGTTCATAACAGTCTCTGACTTTTAAGACCCAGTTGTGTTACTGCCGTGGCTGAGAACCTGCACATAGAGTAGATGAGCCTGAGTTAAAGGGGTTTTCCCTCTTACTTTACTTGTCCCCTAGCCACGGGCATGTTCTTGATGAATGGGACCCCAGCATCACAATGGCGTGGTCCTGAGATCATGGCGCTGCCGTGTGTTTCTAAAATCACATTAGAGGGGTGTAACAGAATAGACTGTCAGGATGACAACCATTTGTACCTGAGTCCCCTAATACTTTTCTTTACCACCTACACTCAGTGCTGCGATGTGATTGGCCGCCGCTAACTCAGCCACTGATTGGTGATTCAGAAATTGCTGGGATTTTGCACACTGAGCGAGGCAGGAGGAGCTGCTTAATTCTACATTGGCTACCAAGCGAAACAACAGTAAGTCACAAAAAAAGGAAAACCTGTTCTTGTCCCCTTGTTATAGTTTTGTGGTTATTACAAGGCACTTTTCTCTTAATAGAGTCCCGGTTTCTTGTACTGAACTTCACCAGGAAGGGACGCATTTTGTGGGCTATGACAGCAGTGCAGAATATGCAGTAAGTACCATTAAAGGGGATGTTGGAGATAAATTAAAAAATACTCAGGGGGCTGGGGTAAACTAAAAAGACAGAAATGTCATCAGGACCAGACGTGCAGGGGTTAGGGTCCTGCAGCAGAGAGCAGTCACATGAAGGGTTAGGTGTGTATAAGATACTGCTAAGAAAAGGGGATGGGGGTCCAAGGATGGGAAGACGTCTCAGCAGGTCCTGGGGAGACTCCTGCTTATCCGCAGCCATCTTAATATTAACTCTTCCTAGGACGGATCACATTCTGTAGCCGAATCACAATACCGCTCACATACATGACATCTAATGTCTCTACTTTCTCTAAGATACCAACCTACTGTTTCACCTCACAAAAAAACATCCTTAAAGGGATTGTCAGCTTTTTCGTTAGAAGGCTCATCTATTTTGAAAGGGGTTGTCCAGGAATTAAAACAACCCATTGGGGGGGAGCACACTAACATATCCCTAGTGCTCCGTTGTCTGCTGCCAGGGTCTGTCCGGTCTGGTGGCTGGACGTTGGAAATCCTCAGCATCACAAGAACGCTGGGACCAGTGAGTGGTCACTGGCAAGGAACCAATGACATGTGAGTTTTGTCGTCAGTCCCTCTCTAGTGATTTCCGAGACCACTGATTGGTCTCAGCAGTCATGTGATGCTGAGGACTAGACCAATCAGACCCCGGCGGAGGATAAGAAAACACTGGCGACTGCTGAGTATGCTTTATTTTTTATCTTACACCTCCCTGGACCTCCTGACAGGTTGCACTAATTCCTGGACAGCCCCTTTAAGCTTAACCCCTACAATGAACTGTGGGAAACCTGACAATGGTGCTCATAGTTTGTACTGGAATAATTGGGTTGTCTGTGTAGTGACATGCTGGGCCCTCCACTGCATTGGTTAAAGGGGGTTTCCATGACTTTATTATTGAAGACATATCCTTTAGATATCAGATTTTTGAGCGTCTGATACTTGGCACCCCCATTGATCACCTGTATGCTCGGGTGAGTGAAACTTCTGCCTTATAGGCTGCTGATTTCACATCCATCAGTCACATGACCTATTTGGTGCTCAGTCCCATTCAAGTGAATGCAGCCAAGCTGTGAAACCAAGCACAGCCACTATGTAATGCTTACTAAGCTTTGAAGAACCTGCAGCACTGGTCTCAATGCTGTAGCCTCTTCAACTAGCTGATCGGTGAGGGTGCCGGACATCGAGTAACATAGTCCTGAAAAGCCCCTTTAATAAATAAGGATCCTGAATAAGGATCTCCCTAAATGAACATGGAAGTCCTAATACGGTCATTGAACGTGAGTTTTGTAGACCAAACATCCCCTTTAAGAACACCAGACATACATCATCCTTATCGTACATTTTCTCTTTGCAAAGTTTTCATGAGTGGTAAAAATAAAATCATAAGACTGGATATCCTTCCCCAGGCCATGTAAATCTTGAGTTGTGACTTATAAGACCTGGTTCACCTCTGCGCCAGGTTTCTGTTCTTCTGGTTGATTGGAGGACCTGAAAAACAGGCTACAAAAATGGCGGACGTGAACAGAACCGATGGACTATAATGGGGTCTGTCGGATGTCTGGTATTTTTCTTACATGGAGCAACTTGTAGGAATATGACTTCTCTGTAAAGTGCTGCTGTGAGCGTCTGTAAGGTCTGATACTAGAACAATCTGTGACACAATATGGAGGATGTCACTTCTGATTTCATGGTACTGTATGTTATACCTCTAGCGCAGACGATTCTCCTCTTACATTGGTCTGTACTTATTGTAAAACTACATTACAAGGGACCATCATCATGTAAAGCGTGCAGGGGCATCCCAAGTGTTCCCCAGATGTCGGGGAAAAGGAAGGACAGCCATGTTGGACTTCAACATGCCTAATACTTGTGTAGATAGTTGGCGGCAGCTTATTCCTCTGTCTGTCTTAAAAACACATGCACTTCATGAGAAATACTGTCAGCAAATGCTGCAGGAGGTGTATGTCCATCTTACACCTGGTGGCAGACATAAGTCATTATGTGGTGGCTGCCCCATAAACAGGAACACATCACAGTAATGGTGGATTGTTTCCCATTGGACATGTCAGATCCAATAGACATGATCCTTTCCTCCCATTTGTCTGCTGTCAATGAAGCCTCAATACCTGACCAAAAGACCCTGCTGAGCTCGGTGGGATCCACCCTTGCTAATCCTATGCTTATGGGGTATTTCCATCTTGTGACGTGATGACATATGACTGGGATTACAATGGCGGACCTCTGGGACCCCCATTGATCCTGAGAATGAAAATGGTGCAGTCCTGATTTAGTCCTGCACCCCCTTTACTATTTTCCCTCCACCATGGCCGCCATACTGTCCAAAGAAAAGGAGCAGGCCCCAATTTAAGTGAACAAGACCTGCAAATCCATCCACGGTCAGGTGGCCAGAGATCCAAGTATTGGTTCAAGGAGAAGACACCAAATCTTGCCCGCATGACCAAAGCACCGTGAGTTTATTATGGTGCAATCGATACTACTGATGTTACAGAATGGACAGATCCAGATCAAGCGTCAGACCTGCCACCCAGAAGATAGGTAGTCTCCTTGAATGGCCCGGGCTCTAACATTGCAAAGTGTCTGTGCAACCACAACACCTAAGACTACCGGCAGAGGAACCCGTTTACAGCGGACTCTCCAAATTTGAGCCTATCTTTGACCTGAGAAATCACAGTCTTACATTGATCCAGTAAAGTAAGAAGGTAAGGGATCACAAGCAAGAAAAATTTCTTTCAATTCTGAATATTTCTGTTTTACTTTATGGCATATGTATTCAACTGCAGGTTATCCCTTATACTTGTGTTCTGTACTAGAAGGTACAATACAATGCAGTAAAATGAGTCACATGAAATTGTGTCGTGTCCATTACTAGTTGGGCTCCATGAAGGGTATGTACAGAGGATCAACATATATCTTTGGTGTACGTTTGGCAATACAAAGACCTTACGATGGATCTTTGCAGCAAAAAAAAGTTCATCGGTAAGTGCAACGTCAATGAACCTACTACTCTTAAGTCCTGCTGACCGACCGCTTTGTGGTCCGCCATATTGGCTAAGGATAACAATGCTTTACATAGAAAGAAAGTGCAGACTGGTATATTATTGTGTCTCATCTTTGGTATGTATCATTGTTCTGTTCTTCCTCTATTCTAGAGGACATTTTCTTTATCCTGAAGCCCACCCCACCCTCCTCATTTTTTCCTGTAATTCACATTTTTATGCTCTAAGGTGCTTCCATTAATGTTTATCTTCCTTGACGAGAGTGTCTCTGGAGCTTGCAGCAGGGGATGTGTTAAACTCACCTGAGCATTACTAAAAGAAGCAATTCTACCACTTCCTCCAATTTGTATGTTCACTGTGGTGGAATAACTTGCTTTTAAGGTGGCTTTTTCCTTTGCGTCAGAAGAGTCCAACTTCTCCGTACTTTCGTACTGCTCTGGGCTTTCACCGGTCTCTACCGTTGGGGAATGTGAGGCTGCAAAATTCAGGGAACTCGTATCGTTGAAAAATAGGTTTGGTCCATCATCCAGAGACTTGCATTGCCTGAATGAAGTTGAAGGCCTCGAATCATGCGTCTTCTCTAAGTTTGTAGATTTCTGTGGTTTGAAGGGCCCATACTTCGTTCTCAGTTCACGGACATCAGGCCAATGGATGCTGGTTAACTCATGAGTACTGATTCCAGCAGTATGGGAATTGGAATCCAAAGCCAAACATGGAGGTGATCGGCTTAAACACCAGAACTTATTTTCTTCGATAGAGGACCCAACTGGTGACTGCAGTGCACTGGGGCTGAGTGGATGGTCTCCAGTGCTGTGTACGTTACTTCCATAGGATCTCCTGGAATAGGTAGGGAATCCAGGAGACCAAGGACAAGGTGGGGGACTTGTGCAGGTTGGAGTTGAATTTGCAGAGGATGAAGATGAACGCTCCAGATTACTAAAAGAGAGTGGAGTAAATGAACATGCTCTTGTTTGGGCCAAGGAAGGGACACGAGGAGACTTTGGACATACTTGATTTTTACTTGGGGGAGGAGAAAACATCCTAGAGCGTAATGTCAGAGGAGACTGAACCCGTGAATTTGGTTCTGACACTGTTGACGATGGAATTTGTCTAACGCTTGGTGGGCAAGGGATTGCAATGAGGACTGGTGAACCTGGCGAAAGACAAACAGGTCTGTCTGTATTATTTCCCTTTTGGTAGGCAGAAGATAAATTCTTGTGCGAGCCTTCATTTGTTGAAATAGTTTGTGTAAATTTGAAATCTGGTTGATTTGCCGTGCCATCTTTTCGGTTCTCTGCCAAAACGCTATTCTTATGGACTCTTGGTTTTGGATCACTTAGTAAAAGTCCAGAATAAAGTGAATTTCTGTATGGTGATGGGCCAGGAATAGAAGGATGAGACCTTATGACTGGGGTATGTGTGTCACTGTCAGAACTTCTAGACTTTGTCATGGGGCTTCTTCTTGGAAGAGCCTGCTGAGACTCGAGGGTATTTTTGGACAAAGCCACTGCTCTAGACAACTTCCTCTGTAAAATGGATGGCGATAAGAGGCCAGGGGTAGGCACAATGGCTTGCTGCTTCTTAAGTTGCAACTTTGGCTTGATTATGCCTTGAAATTCTTTATCAGTGGAAGTGTTACCCTTGAAGGATGAGGAACGAGTGGCCATATTTAGCTTTTTTGAGCCGTTTATATTTTTGGTTGATGGAATAGAAAGTGAGGAGTCGAGCTGCAGGCGTTGCATCACATCCATAACGGCTGGGGACACTCCCCTGGGTTTCTGGACTTTTTGGGATTCAGAGATGTTACAAGGAGGTGTGCTCAATTCAACACAGTTAACGTCTGATCTTGAATGGTCCTCATTCTCTTGACCATTTACGGGAGCAGGGATGTTTGTTACTCGTGGATGAGCCATCTGGGGAGTTGCTTGTGGCTCTTGACTATTGGCCTCAGTTTTATGTGATACATCAGCATGCTCCCTCATGTTTATAATAATCACAGTCTCTGAACCTTCTTTAGAAGTTTCCTCTGAGTTATTTATAGTATACCGAGCATCTACATGGTCCTTGGAATCCTCAAATGTCTTTACATCGACCTGTTTTTCTTCCAACTCATTGATTTCGGAAATAGCCGGTGTTGGATCAGTGTGAAGTGTATTTGATGCCACCAAAAAGTTGACTTTTTCAGGTACATTGATCTCCAAAACACTAGTTTCCATTTCCTCACTGTCATCAGAGGGCATAGGACTCTCCTTATCTTCTATTAAGCATGGTTTAGTGGCATGGGAATTGTCTAATTTGGTGTCATTGGTGGTTGGTGCCGGTTGAGGAGCAGGCTCATAGTTTACATGGCGTTCTTCTTCCTGTTTACACACGTCGAATGAAAGCTCTTGACATTGTGTTATTTCTGTAGACGTTCCCTCCTGGACAAGTAATGCTACTTCTTCTATCTCAGATGGCCTTGGTGATGGGATTTGTTCCTTTGTAGGGTATTGAGTCATTAAGAACTCTTTTTTGAGAAGATCCAAAGCACTCTCGCGAGTTGCAGTAAGGATGAGACCATTCTCTTGGACACAATTTATGTGAAGCAAAGTTTCATGAATCTTCAGATGTCCATATACCTGGGGCTCTACATGAAAGAGAAGAAATATGCATCAAAACAAAAATATTGATTTGGGGTTGGCCACTTCAAGTAAAGAGCAAATTGATATGGGAATGTGTAAATATCTACAGGGAACCCGTCAGAAGAGTCATGGTGCTCTAGCTGAGGGCAACTATGGTTGGTTTACTCTTTCTATTGTTTTAATATGTATTAGGCTTGGGAGAAGCATCCACTGGTGTCCCTGCTCCGAAGTCAATGGGAAGCCACCCCATAGATATTTCTGTCTATAGAATCAATTCATCTATGTATGTAAAACGTGAATCTTGGATCACAGTGGTTCTTACCTGCCATATGTCTGTCACCAGTACTTTCCTCTGTGACTAGAGGAAGGGTCTTCACTGTGGCTTTCTTCTGAGCTTCCGATGTCTTGTTGACCCCGGTCTTCTTTTGAATCTTCATCCTGCCAATCTTTTCACTGTACATCTTTGCCAGAAGTTGCACTTTGTTAATGATCTTCTCGGAGTTTTCAATTAGACAAATATCATCAGATTCGTAGAGACCAATGCTGGAAGAACAGAAGGCGGCTTTATTGGTGTCACCAGGCAAAGGCTCACGTCCGTGAGATTCCAGTTTGTTGGTATTTTCTTCAACAGTGTGTTTCTGTTGTTCCTTTACCAATTCTTTCTTCAGCGGACCTTCTTTTGGCATCTGACCTCCAACTTCTAAGTCCGACTCTTCAACGATAACCAGTTCACCACCGGACTCTTCTATGTCTTTTCTCCTCGATTTCCCTCTTTTCGGCACTCTTCCAATTTCAGCATTGCTTGGTTTCTCCTTTTCTTTCCAGGCCTTACGTATCTCGGCACAAGACTTGTACTCTGACTCCGGCTCCAATCCACCTTTGTTCATTTCTACTTTGATTTTGGCCACCTCAGCAGCCTGGGACAGAACTTTCCTTTGGCAATTTGCTTGCTTCGATTCTGTAGAGCAACCGTTTATCTTGCATTTGCTTTTTTCCCGATCTTTCTTGACCTCTTGCTGCAGAATGTAATTGAATCTTAAGATGGAGTCTTTAACCACACCGGTGGGAATGTAGGAAATGCTTTCCTCTTTACTCAGATAAGATGCTCCAGCATCTGCAGTGTCATAGTAATTTTTGATCCTTTCGATTAACAGTCGGTCATCTGGGGTCAAGGTGGAATCTCTTTTGATCTTCGTGTTTTTGTCTTTCTTTTCCGAAATGGGCGTTTCCTTGTCTTGTGGTTCAGCAGCAACTTCCTCTCGTTCAATCTTCTCTTTAACTTTGGAAGATTTATCCTCATCTTCTACGGGTAGTACTGACAGCTGGGCCTTCTCATGTTTAGCCTCATCTGTGCAAATCTTGGCTTCATCATCCGCTTGCCGAGGCACTTCCAACAGCGTCTTCTCCTCTACAGAGGATTCTCCGTTCTCTTTGTTCTGTAAGTCTTCATCTGAAGATCCAATGCAGAAAGGCACCTCAGAGACATCTTGACCAGGTTCCAGATTTCTCAGCTTATCTACTGAGTCAGACAAAGCTAGGTCACCACTTGAAAACACTTCTGATGTCTCATCAAGTGAGGTGGAACTTGTTCTCTCAGTCTCGGCAAGGTCTTTGGTGGATTTGGATTGATTCAGCTCACAATTTTCAGATTCCTATCAGAAATGAAATTAGAATATTTTGGTTTACTTGAGACAACAATAAACTATTATTTAGATGGTTAGACATATCCATTGGGCCAGGTCTTTACATTAGAACTTATCTGGCTAAATTGTGCCCCCCATAATAGTAGCAGCCACACAATGTTCCTATTGGTGGCAGTCATACATTGCGCCATTAACTCTTACTTTCCCCTACTCCTCAGCACTTCTATTTTGTATGACATGTCAAAGATATGTGGGCAGATGGTAGAGAGAGCTGACATACATGTTCATAGATCTGCACTGATATGTACAAACAATGTGGGGAAGGTAGAATGGATCTGCCACCTAACAGCAGCCCACTGTTCTCTAAGCCCCAATCACACTGTTGGCTGTTGACCGATGTGTCTTTCCGAACTATCGGGGCATAGACAAGCATGTCTGATGGTTTGGGCCTCAAGTGGAGCACCCCTGGTATTGTATTAGATAAGGTATACAGTGGGGGTTTAGCCCTAGAGGGTCACCTTTTCGTCAGGCTTTTCCTGTTCCACCTCTGAAACCTTGGACTCTCCATGTAATGGCTCGGCCCGGAGACCCCTCTGGTTCAGCAGCTCCATTATCTCATCCGTGATGGAAAGACTACCAGACAGAGCATCTTCTGGCAAACAGAAGGAAGAGTCTTCTACGTTGTCCTCACAGCCTTCACCTTCCCCGGTGTCCTCCAGGATACACGACTCTAGTGTACATATACTGTCCGAAGACTGAAGAGAGGTATTGGATGGAAAAAGTTCTCCCTCGCTGCCGGCATGCTAGAGGTGAAGAAGAATCACTAGATTTTTATATGAATAGTTTTATCTTTTTGCTAGAGTTTTTTTTACTTGTTTATGAAAAAGCAGGTGACAGCGTTGGAGTTAAGCTCTTCCACAATCGGCACTCGGAGATAAAGCATTAAAGGGGTTTTCAGACCTAAATAATTGATAGCCTATCCTTTGGATAGATCATCAAATGAAGATCAGCAGGGGTCCGTCATCTGAAGAGGATGAGTGTTGTGGACTCTTTACTACTTACCAACCATTGCATCACACATTTGTATAGTGGCTGTGCTTGGTATTACAGCTCAGTCCATTCATTTAAAGGGATTCAATCATTAAAATGCTATTTGTATGCAATGAGTTCTCCCGCAGCACTGGGGGCGGTCCCCAGTGCACAAACAGCACTGGGGGCATCCCCGATGCTGCAAGAGAACTCTGCAGTGCGGCCTCCATCCTCTTCAGGAACGGCCTGTCTCCACATCTTCTCCTGGCGTTGGCTTCAAACTTGTAGGCATGCGTAGTCAGCTCTGCCTTTGGTCCTCGGGCAGAGCCGACTGCACTTGCCCGTGGCCATTTTCTTGTGGCTGCTTACCCCAGCTTACTGTGTAAGCGGCCACAAAAAAATGGCCCCAGGCATGTGCAGTTGGCTCTGCCCGAGGCCTAGAAGTTTGAAGCCACCGCTGGAAGAAGACATGGAGAGAGGCCGTTCCAGACGAAGATAGAGGGCACTGGAGAGTACTCTCGCAGCATCAGGGACGCCCACAGTGCTGTTTGAGCGCTGGGGACCGCGCCCCAGTGCTGCGAGAGAACTTATCTGCATACTGAAGAAAACCGGGATTTCTACCAAACGGCGGCGCGGAGAAGACATCTAAAGGTAGGAGAAGAATAGCCTTTCTTAAGGCTCTTCCTACGTGTTATCGAGAAAAAATAGCATTTTAATGGTAGAATCCCTTTAATTGGGATGGAGCTGTGATCAGGCCACATGGTGGATGAAGGTAACGTCACAAGGTCTGCGAAGCAGAAGTAGAGTTTAAGGCAGGGGTCCTCAAACTGCGGCTCGTGGGCCACATGCGGCCCGCCAAGCACTTCTGTCTGGCCCCGCCGACAACGCCGGCAGGCGTGCATTTATAATGAAGCTCCTGGGGAGCTCGGGCCAGGCCATGGAGCACACTTCACTTTACCTATTGGAGGGCACCGCTCTTGATGTCTGTGCGACCTGCTCTGCCTCCGGCCCACTGTTTAAAAAGTTTGAGGACCCCTGGTTTAAGGAATGCCACTGTCACTTTCATCAGCTTATCCACTGGGTTCCCGAACGTTTATTCTGCCTACGCATCTAACTTTCAGACAGTATTGGTAAATCTGCCGCAGTGTATGGTGCTTGGTATTCAATGAAGAGGCCGCAACGCTCATCCGATCGCAGCGTCTCTTCAAATGATTGATCATGGGGGTGCCGAGAGTCGGACCTTCTATTGATCTGATATTGATGACCTACATTAAGGACAGAGCACCAATATTACAATGCTGGAAACCCCCTTTAAGTGTGCGAATATAACACCGGCAATTGTTGCCAAAATTTCAGAGTTAATAAGAGCACAATATAACGCATACGATAATAGATTAGTAATGAAACATCTACTTACTTTCATCTGCACCAGACCTAGGACAAATAGATAGAAGAGTGTTAGAAAGATCTGGCAAATCCTTCGGGACCAATAAGCAATGTGTTATAGATTGTAAGTGACTCTCTAAGTAGAATTGAGTCGTCTTATAAGGGACATTTATAGGGTCAGAGATCCAATTATCTGTTAGAAGATATACCTATAGGCTATGTCCATATAACATACATGCAGCAGATTAGTCGCCACAGACCTAACGCATTGATGGACAGAAGCAGCAGAGTAGATGAGATTCTAGCAAATCTGTTTCTGGACGGAGCAGTGTACGTCTGGCTCCTTACACTGTGGTGGGTGTCAGACCTCCACCGATTTGATATTGAAAGCCTACCCTAAGGATAAGTCAACCATATCCAAATTGGTGGTTGCAGAATGAAAGAATCTTAGCCATTAGATCTATATCTAAAGCAAGCAGAGAATTCAGAGCGCTGCAGTAAGGAAACACAGCCCTGACCCCGTAAAGAATTTCTGGCCCATGGATTGCAGATATTTTTCCTAATCCTGCCAAGGAATACTTGCTGAACACACCATAGAAGAAAAGCGTGCAGTCTGCTCAGTGAAATAGACCCGACTCACCACTTTGCTCAAATGCTGCTTGGATCTCTTTGGCCGGCTCTGCGGGAGATAAGAAATATAGGACAACGAATCAGAAGAATTTTCTGGAATCTTTGGAATAATTTGAAACACGTGAATATTTCCTCCATGATGACCGTATGACCTATAAGTGTTTCTTACCGGATAACCGGCGCCCCCGGCGGTGCTGAGAGCCGGAGCCAAGACTCTGGAGAGTGAATGACTTCTTGGTCTTTCCCGGGCTGCACATGTACTGCGGAGGTTCTGCAAGGAAAAAGTTGGCACGTGACCACTTGTAAACTTTAGCAACGAGACACTATAGGTTTCTTCATATAGTTATTTCCTTGGTTGGTCACGTTGGATTTGTTCATCAGTTTCTAGATATGTTTGCTGTCAGTGAATACAGGAAACATACACACGTGACCAGGATAACACTACATTTGGTCATGAGGTATAGCGGGTGGTATTTGGTCAGGAGGTCTATAGCGGGTGGGATTTGGTCATGAGGTCTATAGTGGATGGGATTTTTTCATCCATGAATACCTCATTTGGGGCAGATTCCATATAAAGTATGGATGATGACCGGATGCGCATCTAGATATAGACTGTGTATGACAATTCTGATAAGCTGCCGTACCAGACTCCGCCAATGACAAGAGTGTCGCTGTGTTTAGCTAAAAAGTAGACCATTTTTTCTAACTCATTACACCATCCGATTCCAGTAACGGGGCTGATGATGAGCCCATGTTTTTGGATCTGGTTTTTCACACATATCTTTCTAAATTAAGGAATTCTTGGCTGGAAATGAACATTTTTCTGATGCCACTCCCTTGGTGTTGACCCGACCTCGTCCTTTGTGGTTTTGTTTCTCATCCTAAAAAATCACAATCTAAAAAGGATTGTTGTTGGGATGTAAGCCATCTGCAAGATCATGGAAGACCTCACCGTCACAAATATGTGTCCGATATGTAAGAGCATCAAACATGAAACTTGTGGGGGGTAATAGCTCACGAACAACAGCTTAGAAATGGAAGGGTTTGTATACTCGGGCAACTTCTTTTGCGTTTCTTCAGTGTAGCTAAAACTGGTTTGTGTTTCTTTGTAGTGTATATACCGTGTAGTCACTGTTCCCAGGGTCGTAACAAGGAAAGACGGGACCCCATAGCAAACTTTTGACTCTTTCCTTGACCCCCAAATGGTGTATTGCTCTTTGTTGGCCCCCATATAATAAGTACTCCTTTTACAGGCTCCCCAAACAGTAAGGGACCCCTTACTGCTGGAATAAACCAATAGCTAATGGAATATCAAAAAAAAAATTGGGCTATCTAGACCCCCTAATGTCACAGACCCCATAGCAGACACTATGGTGGTGGTTACGCCCCTGACTTTTCCATTCTTCCATAGCCCCATATGAAACTGGGAGCAAAATGGAGCAACTCATGGCTGAAGAATCAGACTACGCGCAGCGATTATTTGTAGTCTGTAACCCTAGTGACACACAGAATGTCTCTAAATGTATCGGAGTAATAAAAATAAAAACATTGGTTGCATAGTTATTTGTATTCTTTAAGTCCCCCCCCCATAGTGCTACAGAACTGTGACTAGAAGATCCTCACCAGATTGTCTCCGATTACGCGGAAACGTCCACAAATCCTCCATCCATGGAGATTTGGGGCTGTCATAAGTAACCGGCACATCCGTAGAGTCTGCGGCAAAGAAAATAGGTGTAAAAATTATTATTTGCCGAAACTTAACCCAAAATCAATACAAAGAGCCCACTGCCACTCGAAAGACCCCATAACATAACCCCTATTTTGTTTATATGGTCTTTCAATGTTGTGTTTCGTATTTGTTGTTATTTGCTGTTGTTGCATTAGGTTTATCTGTTTGTGATGTCTCTACCGCTGGATGGGTCGTCCCTTAGCCCCATTTGTGTTTTCAGCAAGAAGTTTTTGGATTTGAAAGAATTTGCACTTTAACAACTGATAATTGTATATATCTACTTTTTGTCTCTTTTAGTGATTATCAGCATGGAAATCATTCACATAGTTAATACTTGTTTGTATATTACCGTATATACTCGAGTATATTCATTGTGTCTTATGGAAGATGTCTGTTGTATGGAGGAGAGGAAGCTGCAGTAACGTGACAGTAACACACAGGGACCTTCCTTTAGTTACTCTGCCTATTAATGTCAGGCATTTTTGGTTATTAATTTAGTTTTAGTAACTCCATGGGCCTCACATTAATAACAGTTAACCCCATCATGTCCCTCATATTAACCCCTGTGTGCCCCATATAAGGGTTACTAATATGTGAGGCACATGAGGGCACTAATGAAGGACCTTAATTATGAAGATACTTAATTATTACCTCCATATGTCCCACATTACAGTAACTCTTATGTGAGGCACACAGGGGGTTAAGGTGAGGAACATGATGGGGTTAACTGCTATTACTATGATCCCCATGGAGTTACTAAGCTGCAATGCACATGACCAGACTTTTTATCTGCAATGGTGGACTCCCCCCCCCCCCCCCCTCGGCTTATACTCGAGTCAATAAGTTTTACCAGTTTTTTTTGTGGTAAATTAGGGGTCTCGGCTTATACCAGCGAGGAGTCAATAAAACAAAAAAAAAAAAAAAAAATTCAGGAAAGGCTCTGAAATCCAGTACGACTTATACTTGAGTATATATGGGTATATTGTTTTTGGTTGGGTCATGTATGATGTCTGTATATTGGGGGCCACCAAGAGTATATAGCCCAGGGTCATGGTGGTATATGGTCTCTGTCATTATCCTTGAGGACAACTTACTTTGGAATGTGTTTTCAAGAAGGACTTGTTTTGCCTGGAAAATAAAAAAAACAAAAAAAAATTAATAGTAATGATTTATACAGAACTTAAAATATTAAAAAATATTTTAAAAAATGTTCCCAATTTGCAGGTTCTAACTGGTAAATGAAATATGGAGAGTTATGTTATCTTATCTCTCATCATGGTGAAACCCAACGTGCCCAAACTTTCTCTCCGGCGATGTCTACCATCCAGGGAGAGTCTGGGGTCCACCATATACATCAGATGGCCACTTTTGGAGTACGGCCATGTCACGGGATGGTTAGAGTCTATACTATAGGCAATGTGTAATATATATTTCATGTGGAATGTATTCTCTAACCTGTTATATACATCAATGTGTAGTTGGCTGATTAGGGTCTAGTGTGTTAGCACATTGTATGCAAATACCTCTAACTAGTGAGGACCAGTGAGGACAATGGGTGGAGATAATCTGATCAGTGTCTCCAAGAAGATGTTGGATGGTGCATTGTCCATAGTAGACAGGGAGTCTGCTCTCCTTGGTATAGGTGAGGGGGGAAGGATCTGTGACTCAGCCCTTCCCACCCACAGATAGAGGAAGTAACAGTTTAGTATATAGTATATAGCTTGCAGTTAGTATGTGTTAGCCGGCCTGTGCACAGCTCTGCAGAGAGCCAGGACTTAGTTACAGGACCAAGGAACCAAAGTTATCATTGGATTGTGACTTCTGTGGACTTATTGTTATTACGGTTGATGTGACCGCCGCCGGCTACTAACTTTGTGGATTACAATAAATTGCTGTTGTCTCCCGACCTCTTGCGTCCGTGTTGATTCAAAAGACCATCCGGAGGAAGACGTATACCTTTGTTCCGTGACAACTGGTTGGCAGCGGTGGGATCAACAGCGGACAGCGAGATGGACTACAGCAGCTCAGCGATTAATGGAGCCACAACCTCAGAATACAGGAACTGGACTATGGCAAGTCTACAAGTAAGGGCCCGGGAACTAAACCTGAGTTACCAGGGAAGAACGAAAGAGCAACTGATCGAGGCACTGGAGGAGATGACCCTGCAAAGCGACCATGAGGAGGGCTGCCCCCAGGAGACAGTAGAGATACGGGAGTGGCAGGTACAGACCCAAAAGAGCAGATGGGTTGTTTTGTATGAGGAGGAATTGGCAGTGCTGGGGCTAGGAGCAACTGCAGAGCAAAGGAGTAGAGCATTACAGAGGGCTCAGGAAACGGAGAAGGAGGAACAGAGAATGGCGCATGAAAAGGAAAGAATGGCGCATGAAATGCGAATGGCTGAGATAACTGCGCGGAATTATAATCAAACGTCGACCCCCAGCCCAACAGTGAGAGAACCACCATATGTCTCCCATAAACACTTCAAGACCTTTGATGAAGCGGCTGGGGATGTTGATGGATATTTTCAGGACTTCGAACACCAGTGCCACCTGATGGAAGTCCCAGAGAAGGATTGGGTCCGGTATCTGGTGGGGCACCTACGAGATGGGGCTGCGGAAGCTCTCAGAGCCATGGACCCTAGTGATCAGCGGGACTATGAGGCCATTAAAAGAGCGGTGCAGAAGTATTATGCAGTCACTCCAGAGTCCTACCGAGTTCAGTTCCGCTCTTTGTCTTACAATGGGGGAAGCTCCTTCCACATGTTCGCCCACAAGTTGAAGCAAGCATGCAAGCGCTGGCTAGAAGGAGAGGAGGCTGTCACAGTCGATAAGATCCTCCAAGTCATACTTAAGGAACAGTTCTTTTCCCAGTGCCCCGCTGAGATCCGTGAGTGGGTGCTGGAACGGAACCCAGCCACAGTTGAGCAAGCTGCTTCTCTTGCAGATGAGGGCCTGACCATCAAGCCGCAGTGGAAGAGGTTGTTTGCAGAGGAGCGGAAAACTACCACAGTCCGCCAGACACCCTTCAGCCAGCCACCCACCTTTCGTGCCCGGCCTCAGGATTACAATTTCCCCTCTACCCTTGCCCCAGCCCATCGGCCTCCAGCTATGAACAACCCTGTCCCTAGACAACGACCTACTGGAAGAATGCTAGAGCGCAGATGTTTTGGTTGCGGGCGGCCTGGACATTTGCAAGCTAGTTGCCCTGTTAACATGGGGGCACGGGCCACCGTGGCATCTCGGCCTATTCACTACCTGGGAACCACCCCTAGGACAGAAAGTTTGGCCCCATGTCCAGATGACTCCATGAATGACCCATCTGTTCCACCTCCAGGGGTCTATGGGATTCAGCCTTCCGCCACACATCCCGCAAACCTTCAGCGGAAGCACTTGCAGGAGGTCCTACTGGATGGCCGAACAGTTGTTGGATTCCGGGACTCGGGAGCTTTCCTAACGGTAGCGGACCCCCGAGTGGTTCGACCCGAGGCCCTAGAGGAGGGCCCTGGCCTTTCTATCGAGTTGGCAGGAGGTACTCGGAAACGTATTCCTAAAGCTACCGTGGAACTCGACTATGGTTATGGACCAAAACGATGCACAATTGGTGTGATGAGCGGGCTGCCGGCCGATGTTCTGTTAGGCAACGATGTTGGAAATCTACAGTGCCACTTTGTGGGAGCAGTGACCCGAAGCCAAGCTCAGAGAGACGCCAACATGGATCGACCGGATTTTTTGCCAGATGCCAGCCCTTCAACTCTACAACTTTACCATTCAGTACCGCCGAGGGAACCAACACCAGAACGCAGATGGGTTATCCCGGCAGGAGGACATATGAGCTATAGAGACTGATGTGCATTCCCCAATTTACCTGTGTAGGCCAATTGTGTCATGCACATGTTTTGAGAGGGGGAGGGGTTGTCACGGGATGGTTAGAGTCTATACTATAGGCAATGTGTAATATATATTTCATGTGGAATGTATTCTCTAACCTGTTATATACATCAATGTGTAGTTGGCTGATTAGGGTCTAGTGTGTTAGCACATTGTATGCAAATACCTCTAACTAGTGAGGACCAGTGAGGACAATGGGTGGAGATAATCTGATCAGTGTCTCCAAGAAGATGTTGGATGGTGCATTGTCCATAGTAGACAGGGAGTCTGCTCTCCTTGGTATAGGTGAGGGGGGAAGGATCTGTGACTCAGCCCTTCCCACCCACAGATAGAGGAAGTAACAGTTTAGTATATAGTATATAGCTTGCAGTTAGTATGTGTTAGCCGGCCTGTGCACAGCTCTGCAGAGAGCCAGGACTTAGTTACAGGACCAAGGAACCAAAGTTATCATTGGATTGTGACTTCTGTGGACTTATTGTTATTACGGTTGATGTGACCGCCGCCGGCTACTAACTTTGTGGATTACAATAAATTGCTGTTGTCTCCCGACCTCTTGCGTCCGTGTTGATTCAAAAGACCATCCGGAGGAAGACGTATACCTTTGTTCCGTGACAGGCCACCTTTGCTTAAGAACAGTTGGCCAGTTCTGTTTGTAGCAACGCTATCTTACCTTTTGAGGAATGGACGCCGGGTGGTTTTCCACAATAAGTCGCTTTATGTGATAAATCCAGAGACGCTTTTCCTCCTGATTCCTGGCCTGAAGAAGAGAAGGGTATATAGATTTATGCAGAACCAACATAGGGAAGTCAAAATCTCCCGGAACTCCAAGAAGGTCAATGAACACTCCCTATACCATATACCATCCAGGATAAAAACAGTATGAGCGCACCACCACTTATTTTGGTGAATCCATTGCCTAGTATGGATGTGGTGCTGGACTCGATGTAGGGTTCAACTTGAAGGTCATGGCCCTTGTAACCTGGCCATTCCCAGGTCTTACCTGAATAACCTGCTGATGCTTGGAAATAGTGAGGTCTGATACTCGGAAACTCAGGCTGTCCTTAAGATGCTCGGTCAAGGTCAGATTGCAGCACTAAAGGAGAAAGCAAACGGAGGTCAACCTTCACATGAAAACTGCCTGCCTAATATTGCACTCCATCGTAGCATGGACTCCCAAGGATTTCTGAAAGAGTCCGGATTCTACTTTTTGAGCCATTTGTACTACAGTGGCTGTTGTGCTCGGTAGGACTGGACCAGGATCGGGTCTTGAGCTCACGTTCATCAGCTCCTGATCTTTGGTCCAGTTTTAGACTGGGAATACCCCACAAGATCCGCCATTTTGGAGATGTTCTGTTCTAGGCAGGTAAGAGTGTAAGCTCTTCAGGAAAGAAGGACTTACGAAGATATGCATCTTGTATATGAACAGGTCCATCCTCTTCTTGGTGATGAGAAGCATTTTGCTAAACAGGAAGAAAGCTCGTTCTTTCTTGACACGTTGAACGCGGAACGTCCCTTCCAAGATGAGCTCCCCAAACCCGCTCAGGTCTGGACCTTGCCAATTTACCAGCTTGCTCTGGATTTCCTAGAGATAAAAAAAAGTGATCGTGAATGCTGAGGTTTAGTACAATGGGAGTCAATGAGAAGAAGCTATATCCAAGTACACGCAATTTGTGGAGTCTAGGACGAAGGTGTGAGACTTTTGTTGGCATGTTCTGTTGATTTCGGTGGTACCCACCAACACGCCCATGTCTACAGAGATACTGGAGAACCACTGGGCAAACATTGTATTCATGGGCAAGTCAGGGGATAGCCTTGAGCCGATATCGGTCTTTGGCAACCTAGTGGGCAGCATACCTGGAGCCTGACAGCATGCTCCTGCTTCCGCTTCATGTCGTTGATGTACCAGGCCACGGCCGTCATCGTGATAATGGCTTCCTCCATCACCTCGTACCCAGGGACGTTTTTATCAAAGTGTTTGGCCAACTCCTGTAATATTATCAAAAGCCTGTATTAGTATATAGGTGACAGTATATCCGATGTGCTTAAAGGGAACCTGTCACATTGGACATTCAGTCCTGCCATGTTATAGAGCAGGAGGAGCTGAGAAGATTGATATATAGTTTTGTGGGAGAAGATTCAGTGTAACATAACTTTTTTTAATTTTCATTCCTGCTCATTCTGTGCTTAGGGGAAGGCCGTCGATCACTGATAGGACCGCCCACTGGACTCCTAAGCATAGAACGTGTTCAATCCATAAATGAGAGGTGACGCAGAATCTTTTCCCATAGAAGTATATATCAATGCGATCAGCTCTTTCTCCTCTATTACACAATAGTAATACATATACAATGTGACAGGTTCCCTTTAAGGTCCTCAGCTTGTGTCTCACCTGTAGGAGAAGGTGGTACTTCATAATACGCTGGACAGGTTTCAGCAGATACGTCTCCAGGGGCAGGGAGTGAGATAAGACCGCCTGGCGCTCTCTGAAGAACTGTACAAGCTCATCGTTTTTCATGCATTCGCGGAGGACCGACACCGAGCTGGGGAGACAGAAAAACGGACAGGACGATGTGATATTCAGTATAGAAGCTTCCTTATATAGATGCAACAAACTAATAAATGATCAATAAATGTCCCAAGTGGATGAAACAAGCAGGGGATCCCCTATAATGACATCCGCGTACCTCCTAATAGTATTTGGGGGTGTCCTGTCTGTACATGAATATACTATAACAAACAGGACATTTACCTACATGGACTAGCGAATGAGCGTATACTGTATATCTATAGATTGTAAGAATATCAGGGCTCTCCAACCTGGACATCTAAAACTGTTGTCAAACTACAACTCCCAGCATACCCTGATAGTATCCGGCTGCACGGCATTCTGGAAGATGTAGTTTCACAACAGCAAGAGAATCTCAGATTCGTGTAGATAATATATAGGACGATACTAGGATCACATGCACGGATCTCAGTAGATATGATATTACAATATGTATTATATTACATTACATTATGCATGATATTTTATTATATATAATATTACATTATAAATGGTATTAAAGTATATTACGTTACAATGGATTCATATAATAGGTAATTGTATTGTGTTATATATTATATTAAATTATATATATATTATATTTAACTTAATTGGGATAGTTCATACAGTACAGTGTATAGATATTATTATATTATATTATATTATATTATATTATATTATATTAGACTTACCTGGGATACTTCATACAGTACAGTGTATGTATATCATATTATATTACGGTATATTATATTATATTACGGTATATTATATTATATTATATTACATTATATTAGACTTACCTGGGACAGTTCATACAGTACAGTGTATGTATATTATATTATATTATATTACGGTATATTATATTATATTACGGTATATTATATTACATTTTATTAGACTTACCTGGGATAGTTCATACAATACAGTGTATATTATATTATATTATATTATATTATATTAGACTTACCTGGGATAGTTCATACAGTACAGTGTATATATATTATATTATTATATTATATTATATTTTATATTATATTATATTAGACTTACCTGGGATAGTTCATACAATACAGTGTATAGATGTCGAACTCTTCACTCTATGGAAGAAAGATCAGATCACAGTAAAACTAAGGTCCATTGATCCTCCTTTGATATGTTACAAGCAGCGTATTGTTCTCTGTTATCAGCCAGGGAAGAGGCGGACTTCTACATTAGTGAATGATATTCCTGACAGCATCTCAAGAAACTACCCTGCCCCCATGAGAAGACGATAGCCTGTATACCATGGGTAGGATTTTTTTTTATTTCACCTTATGTAATGTATAGGAACGCTTTTATTATTTGTCCTAGTGGCTAAACTCAGTATGACCAGCAGGGGGCGTCTTACCCTCATGACAAAACACTCGGCGATCATGGGAGCGGACGTACAATTCTCCAGCTCTTCGAGCAGCTCGCTGTAAAAAAGCAGTAATGGAGTGAGCTTGGACAACTCATGGCCCTGTCTATAGGGCTTACTTATACGGGTACGCTCACCCCACATATGGTCCAGGACCCCAGACTCAGGGGCGTCTCCACTTACCTGTTAAACTCATAAATATCTTCTATGTTGCAGAATAAAGTGCTGACTTGCTCGGGTTTGAGGGGCAGCTGACCACAATCTATAATGCAGCCTAAATAATCCTGTATGAAGACAACATGGAAGACAGAGGGTTAACGTACAAGTGGTATATCGCAGGGTCAGCACAACCGTCATGGCGAATAGAGGAGGAAAACAATTAGGGTAGCAGAGTTACAGGGGTGCAGAGGTTGTGGCCGCATCTAGGCTCAATGTTACCCTGTTAAATCCCCGCTGCTCCAGTGCTGCTGCTGTTTGGGGGTCCCTGATGGTCCTGCTTGTCACTGGGGCCAGGTCAGGCCTGAATTTTCAGATTTCGAGAATAATTGGTTGACCGAACACTTGTTTGGTCAACAGCTATTCCCCTCTGACTCTCCCAGACATGCACACTCAGCTGAGCGTACAAGTGTCCTCAATAGGAAGAGAGGAATAATCTGGTGGCGTCTTATAATTGCAGCTCACCCCCGACCGTGACAGTCTGTACACCCCTACACACGTCAGCTAGTCCACCAGCTCTAGCCCGACCGTCACAGCCTGTACACCCCTACACACGTCAGATAGTCCACCAGTCCGGCCACCATCGGTGGTTTTGTATGGCCAGATCTCAGTCAGAGCCGATCTTGAGATTTCAGGATTGATTCTAAAATCCGATTTCCGATCATTTTCCAGCCGATCCCGATCGCTCAACCCTAGTCAATGCTTCTCTATGGGAAGTCACTTTTAGGGTTCAGACAATCTTGAGATTTCAAAATCCGATTTCTGATCATTTTCCATCCGACCCCGATCGTGAAATTTGCTTGATCGCTGATCAGGATCCGATCTTTTCCAATCCCAATCGCTCAACCCTAACACTCAGCCCTCGTGAACTTTCCCCCAGTCCCCTTAGCAGACCCCTCCATTATTTTTCATCAGTCGCAGATGTTTTTTCCTGCCCGGTGAAGTCGTCTAGCCGACAGCTGATGTATTAGTCGTCAAGATCCGAGTCAGCAAACCCAGACTTGGCTTAGGTTTAGGGATTGCGCCGATCCCAAAATGCGTCTTCTGTCTACTAATCTACAATATCATCCTTTATGATGTAGCCATCAGGTTTGGATCATCGGACACAACGGCGTCTAATCCAAACCATGACTCCCATGTACGGTATACGGCAGACCTGGCACCTGTATATAGAGGCCGGTGACTCACGCACTTATCTACCCAACCACACTGAGTACAGACATCCCGACATCATGGCGGATTCCTCTGCATAGACAGCCAATGGGAAATAAATGGTCATCAGACAGATAAGCTGGCCGAGATAAGCCGCGTCCGTCCCGATGACATCACCATCAGATAAGCGATATATTCATTATTTTCGCATTAGCCCTAGTTTTGCATCCTGGGAGTCCATATCCTTTGGCTGTGTATATATTATAGGCAGGAAAGGAGAAGGGTTCAGGTAAGTAAGCTATACAGTAGTGCTCAATGCCAGGCAGCTGCTGCAAAAGCACACACAGGATTTACCAGAATTGTATTTGCTTTTGCTGCAGCCGCCTGACACTGAGTTTCAAATTAGGGCAAAGATAGGACCTGATATCCAGCCTAGCAAACACATGAGACAATTTGGTGCAGGAAATCCTACAGGCCATTGCTTCGCACTTACAATTTGCAGCAATGACCCTGATAGGATAACATGGAAGCATCTGGACCCCTGATCCTCCTGTCCCAGCACATCTGCTGGACACATGGGTCTGCAAAATGAATGATTGTGTGCGTCAGTGGGAAAGAGCAATTACATGAGCAGGCCCTGGGACGGGCAATATGGCCGCCATTGCTGTCGGTTATATAGATGCTTTCCCAGCACTGGTTGGCGGCGGGCATGGGGCCACTCTGATGGTGCTTTATTATGGGGGAACTCATGGCGGATATTCTCTTCTCCTTCTATGGGTCTGGTAGTGATATGGGGTCATCATAGGGGTATTTAGATGGGTTTTCTGGCACTTATATATCGATAACCTGTTCTTAGGATAGGTCATCAATATATGACCAGGGTGGTCAGACACCCGCGAACCCCGGTCTGTAGTCTCGGGTGCTGAGGCCTCTTTGATGGCACGTTCATCGGTCACATGGTACCGCAGCAGCATCATGTGGTAGGGCTGAGCTGCAATACCAAGCACAACCACTACAATATGTATGGCGCTGTGCTTAGTATGGCTACAGCGTTTACCCCAATGCTGCAGACTCTTCCACCAGCTGATCGGTAGGGGTCCCGGGTGTCAGACCACACACTGATCTCATGTTACCTATTCTAAATATAATTCATCAATATTAAAGCCCCCCCCAAACCCCATTTAAGGCAAGGCTTAGATTCTCACACATAGCAGCTGTTCTGGGGCCCAACATCTAAGGGACCCCTACTAAAAATGGAAGGACTACATTTGCTGTGTGTATTATTTCTGTACTGTGACATCATCGTTTGCGTTTCTCCTCTGCTGTGATGTCATCCTATACATTATCCTTGGATTCTTGCACCACTATGTAACATATACTTATGCTATGACATCACTGTGTGCATCATGTGTATACTGTGACATCATTGTCTGCTGTGATGTCACCTTGACATCACCATCTGACGTATGTTGTGACATCATTGCATGCATTATCCCTGTTATAGGACATGGTGATGTGGAGCCCCGTTCCAGGTTTTTCTATGGGGCCCCTAGGTCACATGTTTCACCTCCCCCTCTCATCCGAATTATGTCCGTAGTTCTGCAGCAAGTAGTAAAGTCCGAGATCTTACAAGACAGATAAGATTTTGCAATCTTCTGCAGCGGACAATTTCCAGATTTCGGTTTTCAGCTGTTTGGTAATTGAGGAGCCGGATCCCTGTGGATTTACACCGGAAACTTTGTTTACAGAGAGGGCATTTCTCCCAAAGCGGATGAGAGGTCAGGAACCCTGTGCTGGGGGCCTCTCCAGAACGAGGGAGACCAAGGGTGACACAGTCCGTGCAGGCGAGGGCGGGGGGGCCGAGGACAATTATCATTTGTAGACGGGGGAAGGGGGATGAGCTGCGGGATACATTATGGGGGACTCTGTTTTATGGACAGGTGCTGGTCCCTGAGGTGCAGAGTATATGCCATAAATGTATTTTGTGGGTTGTTTGGTCGGTGCGGCCAAAACCGCTGCATTTTACAGTCCCTGCAAAGTGGATGGGATCCTGGATAATACCATCTGCACATTGCAGAAAAAAATCCGCAGCGGAAAAGCTGTGTTTTTGAAAATCGCAGCATGTAAGTTATACTACGGAAAGGCTGGCGTTTAACGTATGGGTGTAATAGGGGCAGAAAGGGGGCGGCGTTTGTATTGCTGCGGCTCACAACGCGAGGCCTTAGCCTAAAGGGGTTTTCCAGGCTTATCAATGGATGACCAAAGTTATCCATTGAAAATCAGCGGAGGTGCTACACACAAGACCCCCACACATCGGCTGTAGTATTGATCCATGGGCCCCACTTACGCTTCACCTGTGTCATGTCACGTTCATCAGCCACATGGCTCAGTCCCATTGAAGTCAATAGGGCCCTGCTGCAATACCAAGCACAACCACTATACAGTGTAAGGCGCTGTGCTTGGTTTTGGGTGAAGAGGTCGCAGCACTCATCCAAACAGCTGATCAGTGGAGGTCCTGGTTGTTGGACCCAGCCAATGTTCAATTGGTGACGTATCCTAAGGTAGATGGTGGATATGCTGTAATGCGTTTTCCGTCCAGATTTCCAGGCAGTCGTCTACCAGTGGATGAGATTTGCACATGTTGCAGGGAAAGCCATTACAGCAATTGACACGAAGTACGGTTTTTCAATCTGCAACACGTCGGACCCCCGAACACATATTGTCCTATCCTAAGGTCAGATCATCAAGACATAAGTCCTAGAAAACCCCTTGAACGCTTGTCCTGTCCCTTCATACACATGCATGCTTGGCTTGGCTGAGCATGCATGTGTTCCGAATGATTTGTCATCCAGCTTTCCTACATTGCTACAATGTAACTCCTCTGCGTGTGCGCCGGTTCTAACTGCCATTCTATCATTCTATTCATGACCCAGAGGAAGACAGATGCTTTGTGCATGAGGCTAGTATGTGTAGCTGTCATCTCTGGGGCCTCCTGGGGCGTCTTCCTAAAGAAAAACAACATCCAGATCATCCATAGATTTACAGCCCCCACCCCACCTCGACTATAGGATTCTGCACATATTATGCTCTGAATTCTCTGCTACTTTATGGCACCGATTCAGCAACATTGTTATTGTAAATGGCTCGTTCACATGAACCAGTAGACAACTCCGTCCTCCGCAAGAGGGGAAAAATCCCAGTCCGAAAACCTTTACTGTATACAGATATTTCCTGTGCATCTGCCGCCGCTCGTCCGATTGCTTCCTATCCTAACATAAATATATATTTTTTCTGGGTTTTTTCGACATCGCCCGGCTTGTCCATATGGCCGACCCCATACGTGTGAGGAGCACAGGCCGGCGAAACATTACCCGGTGGGATTCATAACCTCTATGATGTGACTCTGACATTACAGAAAGCAGGAAGAGGGTGAAGAAAGACTCCATATTACGTTGGTGTGGTCTGCGCTCCCTCACACAGTGACCTCGGCCCAGTGGGAATGTGTCAGAGAGACGCTGGGTCTGGAATTCCAGGAATATCATTGGCCACCGCTGGAACGACGGCACATCCATCATTGGCCAGATGTGGGACCATAAACCATGGACGCCAACCTTCTGGCTCCCACCGGCAGACTGCAGCCAAGCTGCGCAATGTATTTCACTCTATATACACAACGCAAGGGGAATTATGTTTTTGTGGAAAGGGAATTAGTCAAAAAATTGCAGGAATGACCGCGTGTCCTAGTCATTGGTAGGGATTTGGAGAAGCCATGAGGAGGTTACTGGCTCTCACTGAGGAGAATCAGCCGGCGTATTGAGAATTACTGAAAGGCAAAGCATCATGGGAAAAAAGTATGTAACTGAGCTCTTCTCCAGAAGGAAGAATGTTATAGAGACGGAGAGGGACAGGTTAGCCAAAGCGGAGACTGCAGAGAAGTCATCATAATACATGAACGTCTAACAATGTATCTCAGCAAAGCCATAAGCAGGGACGTAACCATAATACACCCAGTGATGTCACAGTACAGAGATAATACACACAGTGATGTCACAGTACAGAGATAACACACACAGTGATGTCACAGTACAGAGATAATACACACAGTGATGTCACAGTACAGAGATAATACACACATTGATATCACAATACAGGATAATACACACAGTGATGTCACAGTACAGGATAATACACACAGTGATGTCACAGTACAGAGATAATACACACAGTGATGTCACAGTACAGGGATAATACACACAGTGATGTCACAGTACAGGGATAATACACACAGTGATGTCACAGTACAGAGATAATACACACAGTGATGTCACAGTACAGGATAATACACACAGTGATGTCACAGTACAGGGATAATACACACAGTGATGTCACAGTACAGGATAATACACACAGTGATGTCACAGTACAGGGATAATACACACAGTGATGTTACAGTACAGAGATAATACACACAGTGATGTCACAGTACAGGATAATACACACAGTGATGTCACAGTACAGGATAATACACACAGTGATATCACAGTACAGAGATAATACACACAGTGATGTCACAGTACAGGGATAATACACACAGTGATGTCACAGTACAGGATAATACACACAGTGATGTCACAGTACAGAGATAATACACACAGTGATGTCACAGTACAGGGATAATACACACAGTGATGTCACAGTACAGGATAATACACACAGTGATGTCACAGTACAGGATAATACACACAGTGATGTCACAGTACAGGATAATACACACAGTGATGTCACAGTACAGAGATAATACACACAGTGATGTCACAGTACAGAGATAATACACACAGTGATGTCACAGTACAGAGATAATACACACAGTGATGTCACAGTACAGGATAATACACACAGTGATGTCACAGTACAGAGATAATACACACAGTGATGTCACAGTACAGGATAATACACACAGTGATGTCACAGTACAGGGATAATACACACAGTGATGTCACAGTACAGAGATAATACACACAGTGATGTCACAGTACAGGATAATACACACAGTGATGTCACAGTACAGGATAATACACACAGTGATGTCACAGTACAGGATAATACACACAGTGATGTCACAGTACAGGGGTAATACACACAGTGATGTCACAGTACAGAGATAATACACACAGTGATGTCACAGTACAGGGATAATACACACAGTGATGTCAAAGTACAGGGATAATACACACAGTGATGTCACAGTACAGGATAATACACACAGTGATGTCACAGTACAGGATAATACACACAGTGATGTCACAGTACAGGGATAATACACACAGTGATGTCACAGTACAGGATAATACACACAGTGATGTCACAGTACAGGGATAATACACACAGTGATGTCACAGTACAGGATAATACACACAGTGATGTCACAGTACAGGGATAATACACACAGTGATGTCAAAGTACAGGGATAATACACACAGTGATGTCAAAGTACAGGGATAATACACACAGTGATGTCAAAGTACAGGGATAATACACACAGTGATGTCACAGTACAGGATAATACACACAGTGATGTCACAGTACAGGATAATACACACAGTGATGTCACAGTACAGAGATAATACACAGTGATGTCACAGTACAGAGATAATACACACAGTGATGTCACAGTACAGGATAATACACACAGTGATGTCACAGTACAGAGATAATACACACAGTGATGTCACAGTACAGGATAATACACACAGTGATGTCACAGTACAGGGGTAATACACACAGTGATGTCACAGTACAGAGATAATACACACAGTGATGTCACAGTACAGGGATAATACACACAGTGATGTCAAAGTACAGGGATAATACACACAGTGATGTCACAGTACAGGATAATACACACAGTGATGTCACAGTACAGGATAATACACACAGTGATGTCACAGTACAGGGATAATACACACAGTGATGTCACAGTACAGGATAATACACACAGTGATGTCACAGTACAGGGATAATACACACAGTGATGTCAAAGTACAGGGATAATACACACAGTGATGTCAAAGTACAGGGATAATACACACAGTGATGTCAAAGTACAGGGATAATACACACAGTGATGTCAAAGTACAGGGATAATACACACAGTGATGTCACAGTACAGAGATAATACACACAGTGATGTCACAGTACAGAGATAATACACACAGTGATGTCACAGTACAGGATAATACACACAGTGATGTCACAGTACAGGATAATACACACAGTGATGTCACAGTACAGGATAATACACACAGTGATGTCACAGTACAGAGATAATACACAGTGATGTCACAGTACAGAGATAATACACACAGTGATGTCACAGTACAGGATAATACACACAGTGATGTCACAGTACAGAGATAATACACACAGTGATGTCACAGTACAGGATAATACACACAGTGATGTCACAGATACAAAAAGGTCATGTAACTCTGACATCCTTGCATAAGTAAATTCGGGACACATAATGATGTCACATGCTGGGTAATGAATATATGATGTCAGAAATAACAGCAGTGATAATCCTCAGAGCTGTAGTCAGACATTTGCACACAAGGTCACTAATATCTCAGTTATAACCAAACTCACTGTCTTGGTTCTGAATACCTCATTTAAAGTATTTCTACTATTGCTCCTCTGGAGGGTGAAGAATTCTCCCCTCGGTGATACATTAGCAGATCGTTGGACGCAGAACATCCCAAAATTCCCAGTGTGAAAACCCGGCACCGTTCCGTAGGCCAGAAATGCCAGTTATGAAGAATATGGCGGCACAGCTGCCTCTGAGCTAAGAATACAACTGCACGGACAGCTGGGCCAACATCCCTCATTTTGATGTCAAGTCCGTGATGGAAATGTAAAAGTTGCTTTCCCCGACCCGCTGTCCACGCTTAACACCGGATTGTTGCTTTGATCAGTGTGGTGTAAATCACTACATAAGCGGCATGAAAGCCAACCAGATTTAATGAAGTTTCTCTGCAATAATTCTAGCAATATGCATGGCCGCTTACATGCGGACTGAAAGGGGTTTACCGGGACTGTGATACTGATGACCGATCCTTAGGGCAGATCATAAATATCAGACTGGTTGGGGCCCAACATCGGGCCCCCGTACTGATCAGATATTTGAAGACCCCATAGTGTTCATGCAAGGACTGGGTCCTCCCCTCAGGTCAGTGATGTCACGATTATTGGTCACATGGCCATGCTGCAGGTCCGCCCCTTTTTTGTTGCAGATTTTGCTGCAGTTTTTTGAGACAAAGCCATGAGTGGACTGAGCAGAAGATGGAAGTTGAAGAACTCCCCATATATTTCCCATTACCTTTGTAGCCATTCTTGGCTTTGGTTCAAAAACTGCAGGAAAATCTGCAACGAAAAAAAAACTGCATTTCCGCAACGTGAGGCCGTAGCCTTAAAGGGATTCTATCATTAAAGTCACATTTTTTCTTGCTCACATGTAGGAATAACCTTAAGAAAGGCCATTCTTCTCCTACCTTTAAATGTGTTCTCCGCACCACCATTCGGTAGTAATCCCGGTTCTTCGTCTGTATGCTAATGGGTTCTCTTGCAGCACTGGGGGCGGTCCCCAGCACTCAAACAGCACTGGGGGCATCCTCAATGCCGCGAGAGAACTCTCCAGCGCCGCCTCCATTTTCTTTAGGAACGGCCTCTCTTCGCATCTTCTTCTGGAGCTGGTTTCAAACTCCTAGGGCTCGGGCAGAGCCGACTGCGCGTGCCCGCCGGCCACAGGAAAAATGGCCGCTTACGCAGTAAGCTGTGTAAGTGGCCATTTTCTTGTAGCCTGTGGGCATGCGCAGAACCGAGGCCTAGAAGTTTGAACTCCGCTCCGGAAGAAGACGCGCAGAGAGGCCGTTCCTGAAGAAGATGGAGGCGGCGCTGGAGAGTTCTCTCGCAGCATTGGGCACGCCCCCAGTGCTGCGAGAGAACTAATTTGCATACAGATGAAAACCGGGATTTATACCGAACGGCGGCGCGGAGAAGACATCTAAAGGTAGGAGAAGAATAGTCTTTCTTAAGGTTATTCCTATGTGTGATCGAGAAAAAATCTTAATGGGGTTTATTATATCCACATTTATTTCATAGCAACAGGACATAATGTATAATACATGTGGGCACCAGTTCTTGTATTTGTACGCATACTTGTAACCCAAAGAGGGGGGGGACCTCCAGACTTTTGGAAGAGAGGGCAGATCTCCCAGGAGCATTCTCCTAGGCTCTCTCTTGGTGGCATGGGCAGTTTATGTGCCATCCCAAATAAGGGGCATTGCCTGCACATTGCTTGCCCATGTCACCAAAAAGGGGGCATATTAGCTCACAAAGAAGTAGTGCCACAACAATAGGAGCGAAGTCTCACCTGAGGACTTTTGCAATGCAGCTCACACGCTATTCTTCTCCACCTCACTTGCCAAATGTGCTTGCACCTATCATGCCTACAGTGGTCAGGGACCTACATCCCCTGCAGGCGCTGTGAATGGACAGGTGGCCATGCATGCATATCTCAATGGCAATCCTGAAACAGTAACCATGTTGGCCTGTTTTTGGAACTCCCATAGAAGTGAATTGAAACGTGCTTCATGGCCACCTCTTCGTCCAAACCCTCGTTTTTGAGATCTTTGGTTCTAGAAGTGGGACCTCTTTCTATAAAACATTAGTGGCATGCGTGGTCGATAAGTCAAAGTGTGTCTAGAATGGGGAACTCTCTTGAAACCCAACCACATGTCAAATATACATGGCATCAACCAAAAAGAAAGTAATCTGCTGACTGCTAGCAGTAGACCTCTCACCTCTACAATGCTCTTTAGATCTCGGACATAGGCCTGTTCAGTTTCCAGAATTTCCAGCACCACTCTATCCACATGGGAAAGCTTGGCCTTGGGATCCCTTGCTTTGCGCAAAATCGGAGACCACGTACAACCAAGAAAGGCTCTTTCATTAGACAGCACCTTGTGTTCAATCTCCAACTGGGCCACGGGCGTAAGGTCGAGACTGATATCACTGCCATTTTGTTGAGGATAAGACGGACTGCAGTAGTGGGAGGATCCCAGGGTCCCACTACTACCAAAGGAGCTGTGACTGTCCTGAAGGGAGGCCGAAGAGGTGGAGGAGCTGAGACTAACAGGACGGTCGCTGTCCGAACACACGGTATTAACGGAGGTACAGCTGCCAGACATCCCGGCTGCTATTCCACTCAGAGAACTGACAGATGAAGGCCTGGGGGCAGCTAAAAGAGAGGAAAACATGACAAATTTATTTTTTGTTTTGGGCCCTTGGTGGCCTGTTCATCATAACCTGTACTCCATATCAACGGATCTCTATCTACATATGTAGTGTGTTGATGAATGCCATCATTTTTGGTTGAATCTGCCAATGATCCACTCTATATGAGAGCTGACTGATGCCCAAAGTGGTCAACTTTTTGGGAAGGGAGGCCCAATGGTGTCATATATACCTGTCTGGGAAGACATCGGAAAACCAAGGACAGGTGAGAATTTTTTTTTTCCACCTCCTCCCGCCTAATTAAAAAATATTTTAGCCTGGGCAACCTCTTTAAGGCTGGTTGCACCCGTCCGAGATTGGTCCAACCACATTTGCCATCAATCACGGCTCAGTGGAAGTAAACAGACATGAGTTAATTTGATCTGAGCAGCATTCGGCCCAGTGAATCCAGCCAATACAAGGACTCGGTCGTGTGAAACCGGCCTAAGTTTTCAGAATGGACAATTTTCAAAAAGGACTTCTCAGTACCCATACAGTCCTATGAAAAAGTTTGGGCACCCCTATTAATCTTAATCATTTTTAGTTCTAAATATTTTGGTGTTTGCAGCAGCCATTTCAGTTTGATATATCTAATAACTGATGGACACAGTAATATTTCAGGATTGAAATGAGGTTTATTGTACTAACAGAAAATGTGCAATATGCACTAAACCAAAATTTGACCGGTGCAAAAGTATGGGCACCTCAACAGAAAAGTAACATTAATATTTAGTAGAACCTCCTTTTGCAAAGATAACAGCCTCTAGTCGCTTCCTGTAGCTTTTAATCAGTTCCTGGATCCTGGATGAAGGTATTTTTGGACCATTCCTCTTTACAAAACAATTCAAGTTCAGTTAAGTTTGATGGTCGCCGAGCATGGACAGCCCGCTCTCAAATGATCTGAAAACAAAGATTGTTCAACATAGTTGTTCAGGGGAAGGATACAAAAAGTTGTCTCAGAGATTTAACCTGTCAGTTTCCACTGAGGAACATAGTAAGGAAATGGAAGACCACGGGGACAGTTCTTGTTAAGCCCAGAAGTGGCAGGCCAAGAAAAATATCAGAAAGGCAGAGAAGAAGAATGGTGAGAAGAGTCAAGGACAATCCACAGACACCTCCAAAGAGCTGCAGCATCATCTTGCTGCAGATGGTGTCACTGTGCATCGGTCAACAATACGGCGCACTTTGCACAAGGAGAAGCTGTATGGGAGAGTGATGAGAAAGAAGCCGTTTCTGCACGTACGCCACAAATAGAGTCGCCTGAGGTATGAAAAAGCACATTTGGACAAGCCAGCTTCATTTTGGAAGCAGGTCCTGTGGACTGAGGAAACAAAGGTTGAGTTGTTTGGTCATACAAAAAGGCTTTATGCATGGCGTCCAAAAAAACAGCATTCCAAGAAAAACACTTGCTACCCACTGTAAGATTTGGTGGAGGTTCCATCATGCTTTGGAGCTCTGTGGCCAATGCCGGCACCGGGAATCTTTTTAAAGTTGAGGGTCGCATGGATTCCACTCAGTATCAGCAGATTCTTGAGAATAATATTCAAGAATCAGTGACGAAGTTGAAGTTACGCCGGGGATGGATATATCAGTAAGACAATTATCCAAAACACCGCTCCAAATCCTCAGGCATTCATGCAGAGGAACAATTACAATGTTCTGGAAGGGCCATCCCAGTCCCCAGACCTGAATATCATTGAACATCTGTGGGATGATTTGAAGCGGGCTGTCCATGCTCGGCGACCATCTAACTTAACTGAACTTGAATTGTTGGTCCAAAATCCCTTCATCCAGGATCCAGGAACTGATTAAAAGCTACAGGAAGCGACTAGAGGCTGTTATCTTTGCAAAAGGAGGATCTACTAAATATTAATGTCACTTTTCTGTTGAGGTGCCCATACTTTTGCACCGGTCAAATTTTGGTTTAATGCATATTGCACATTTTCTGTTAGTACAATAAACCTCATTTCAATCCTGAAATATTACTGTGTCCATCAGTTATTAGATATATCAAACTGAAATGGCTGTTATAAACACCAAAATATTTAGAACTAAAAATGATTAAGATTAATAGGGGTGCCCAAACTTTTTCATACGACTGTATATGTTTAGTTGACTATCTAACCATTAACACCAAAGGTATCCATGTTGGATCGCCATGCTCTTTGGGCACCAGTGTGGCCACCATTTATGTTCTAGCTCACCCGTGGCAAATACATTCTCTGCGTTTAGCACCGGGACTTCTCGGATGAAGTAGAATGGGGTGTGGGGGGAGGTTAGACCTTCTCCTGGTCTCTTTTGAAGAACCTACCTTGTTCACCTGGTCGCTTTCTGCTTCCTTTCAGGGCTCCCTCCGGCATGTTGAAAAGATGGGGGTCTCCCCGTCCTGTGATGAAAAGAAAACCATAGAGTTAATGTCATCTTTAGATGTTCCTTTCTCCATAATATGTGGTATCTGCCAAAAAAAAAAAATTACAAAAATGTCACGGTCTCTTCCCCCAGTCTTGGGTCACCGTTGATCTCTAGATCCTCTACAGAAGTGATCTATGAAGATGAATGGTGTCCTCGGCTTTCGGAATCACTTTCCACTTAGCGGATGAGGAGTTATGGCTGCCTAGAACAGCCTGTGGTCTAATCCTCCAACCCCAAATTATTATTATTACTGGTTTATAGTCACCAGATCTGCAATTAAAGTGAAGCCGCCATCCCCACATAGAGCTGCACGGGGGTGGGCATACATCAGAAGAAACCTTACTGTAATTTAATATGATCTAATATTAATAGTGACAGTAAGAATAGCTGTGTGGTGAACCAATCGTAGGCCGCAAACCAAAAATATGGCTCCTGAAACATTCACTTTTTATGTTTGGTCTGTTCTCGTGTGAAACAATCTTTTACAAGGTTGTACCATCAAAACAAACCCTTCTCATATGTCCCAATAGAGCATATGGGTGTCACTGGGATGGGGAGGACCTTCTGTTGCCCAAAGCATAGACATACCAGCTCCTTTCTTCACCGGTGATCACTACAGGTGTCACCGAGACTGGTCCATCAGGAAAGAGTTCGAAGACCCCCAGATACATTAGGTGATTCTTCTCATTACAGGGTCAACTTTTCTCTATATAGGTCCACCTATTGTTGTCTAAACTGGGTGGGGAGGTAGTGCTTGGGACACTCCAGAATTTGGGACAAAGATTAGGGTTGAGCCGATCTTGAGATTTCAGGATAGTCTTGAAAATCCGATTTTTGATCATTTTCCAGCCGATCCCGATCGCAATCGCGACATTTGCTCGATCGGCATCCGATCTTTCCCAATCGCTCAACCCTAGTCAATGCTTCTCTATGGGAAAAGTCACTTTTGGGGTTGAGCCGATCATGAGATTTCAGGATCGTTTTTAAAATCTGATTTTCGATCATTTTCTAGCCAATCCCGATGGCGATCATGAAATTTGCTCGGTCGCCAATTGGAATCTGATCTTTCCCGATCCCGATCGCTCAACCCTAACAAAGATGCTCCAACTTGACTATTTGCCACCCTCAACTGTCTCAACTGGACCTCAAGGTCATATAGACATTGTAGGAGTCCAGAGTTTTTTGTTTGGGACCCTCGGGGGTGGAGAACTTTGAGAAACAGAAGCTTCTACTTGACCAACTGGACTACTAGGCCATATCGCTGTAGGGGGTTTTCTGTTGGGACCTTCAAGGGTGAGAGAACTTTGGAAGAGAGAACCTCCTACTTGTACTATCTGCAACCGTCTCAGCTGAATTTATAGATATTACAGAGGTCAGTGGGTTTCTGTTTGGGACCTTTCTGAGGGCAGAACCTAAAGACGGAGCATCTCTTGATGAGCATGTGCTATTTGCCACTATAAAAAGTTGGACCTGTGTCAAGAAAGTGACTAGATGATCAATATGGGTCAAATTGCTAGTAGCTGCATAATAGTCGAGCAGGTTCTGTTTCTCAAAGCTCACCACCCGAGAGGGACCCAAACAGAAATCTCCCGACCTCTATGACGTCTATATGCCCTAGTACCAGTTAAGAAAGTTGTAGATAGTCCATGGTGCAGTAGTCCATGGTCAAGTAGAAGCTTCTCCCGAAGTTCTCCACCCGTAAAGGTCCCAAACAGAAATCCCCTACCTCTATAACGCCCTTGTAATCCCGTTCTAGTCCATTTGGCACTAATTGTCGAGAAGTTGCCCAACCGGGACAGTCTTTTTAATGGTTATTCCCATATATACGTGTCCACCTCCATCCCCTTCGCCCAGGATAAGCTCATACTCCACTATATTACAAGCCATATATTATTGCCTGCCGTAATTCCCCGCTCTCCATCTCCGCACTATGGTTCTCATTAACGTAATCCCTTATAAAAGAAAACAAGTTACATATTTTATGAGACATTTTTGTGCATCGGAGACAAATACCACTTCAGTTGTCTGGGAATGAGTTCAATGAAAAAAAACGAGCGCCCAACATGTGGGTACGGCTCTGCCGTCCTCAGATGTGGCACTGCTACTTATCCGGAGTAAATATGGCTCCCTAGAACAGATGATACATCTCTAGGAATGCCTCTTGTCAGTCTTATGGTTAGAATACTGCTTGAGTTGGCCTCACCAATGGGGGGGCGCTGTTGCATTGGAGAGTATAGAAAGTTGTTGCATCATGTAAGGAGGTGGGGATGGTTTATTGAGTGCCTTCTCGATTGCCATATGTACAACTTTGTGAGCCGCCATGATGCAGCTTTCTTTCCAACACGGTGATCATGTGATCCTTTGGGGACCGGGAACGGGTCCTAGATCCAGATCAGGTTTGCAGTATGTTATATACAGTAAGCCACAGTTACAGTAGCCCAGTCATGAGGTAGTTAATCTCTTAACAAGTGCTCGGTTCCTCTGCACTGCCTCCACAGGAGAAGAGAGGCATTACATAGTTCTCAAGGACTGTCTATGAGAGGCCTGGACATGATGGGTCCTCCACTGAGAGGGACGCTCTTTGTGCCTGCTCTCCTCCTTTTCTGATAGATCCCGAATCAGGGACCCAAGTTTTTTTTAACTCTTTGTTATTCGAAGCTGGGTTTTGTTATCCAGACAACCCCTTTAGCCTACAGAGCTCTTGGTGCTGACAGATCCCAGTACATATAACAAATATCCCAGCTCTGAGTCCTGGGCAGTGTAACAGAAGACGCCTGACATTGTGCTGCGCTCCCTTCCAGCTTGGAGCATTCCACCATCTTAATTGCTTCCTTCACATGTGATTCTGATATAATCGACCCTGATGAAAAGGCCGCGTCTGTCCTCACGTTCCTCCGGTTGATATACGAAGTGTTTCCACTAACAATCTGTACATACAAAGATTTGGATTCTGGACCAACCATTGGCGTTACTCTCCAGTTTTCGACTTCTGTTGGTTGTGCTGTTCTGTAATCTAATGTGGGCAAGGTCTCGTATCGTGTCGGCGCCAGGCTGAACTCTAGGAATATTAAAGGGGACTTCATACCGTATACTCAAGAGGCCAAAGAGTCAGACGTAGGCCTAGTGCACAGTATTGTGCTGGGGATCCAACATACTCAAGAGGCCAAAGAGTCAGACGTAGGCCTTGTCCACACTATTGTGCTTGGGATCCATCATACTCAAGAGGCCAGAATCAGACGTAGGCCTAGTGCACAGTATTGTGGTGGGGATCCAACATACTCAAGAGGCCAAAGAGTCAGACATAGGCCTAGTGCACACTGTTGTGGTGGGGATCCAACATACTCAAGAGGCCAAAGAATCAGACGTAGGCCTAGTGCACAGTATTGTGGTGGGGATCCAACATACTCAAGAGGCCAAAGAGTCAGACATAGGCCTAGTGCACACTGTTGTGGTGGAGATCTGTCATACTCAAGAGGCCAGAATCAGATGTAGGCCTAGTGCACACTACTGTGCTGGGGATCCAACATACTCAAGAGGCCAGAATTGGGCATAGGCCTTGTCCACACTATTTTGCTTGGGATCCGTCATACTTAAGAGACCAGAGTCAGACGTAGGCCTAGTGCACACTATTGTGCTGGGGATCCATCATACTCAAGAGGCCAGAGTCATGCATAGGCCTTCTGCACACTACTGCGCTTGGGATCCATCATACGGCTCCCATTGTTTGCCATAGCACCAGAATGTCATTTATGGACACACATTTAGGGTTTCTTCCTCCTGCATTCGGTGGATATACGGTGACTCAAAGAGACACCATATAGTATCACATAGGCCTGAGACTGCACCATATGGCAGTATGTGGACCTGACATAATACCGCATGTCAACAAACAGACTTAACAAGGCACTATATGCATGCTGCAACGCATGAACCTGACAGCGCACCGTATGCCAGTAAGTGGACCTTACAGCATATAATACCGCAGCGCATGGATCTGACAGCACACCATATGGTAGTTCGCAACCAGGAAAGCAAACCATAGGGCAATATGCAGACCTTACAGCACGCTATATTGTATCACACAAATATGACAATGTACCATACTACAACACACAAACCTGATAGTACATCATATTGCAGTGCAGATACCTGACAGAACTCTACAGACCTGACAGCACACACTATATGGCAGTACACAGATCTGACAGCACACACTATATGGCAGCACACAGATCCGACAGCACTCCATACTGCAACACGCAACTCTGACTGCACATCATATGGTAATTTGCACATCTGGCAGCACACTATACTGCAGTACATAGACCTAACTGTGTACTGAATGGCAACACATGGACTTAACAGAACACCGTATGGCAGCACACAGACCTGACAGCACACACTATATGGCAGCACACAGACCTACAGCACACACTATATGGCAGCACACAGACCTGACAGCACACACTATATGGCAGCACACAGACCTACAGCACACACTATATGGCAGCACACAGACCTGACAGCACACACTATATGGCAGCACACAGACCTACAGCACACACTATATGGCAGCACACAGACCTGACAGCACACACTATATGGCAGCACACAGACCTACAGCACACACTATATGGCAGCACACAGACCTGACAGCACACACTATATGGCAGCACACAGACCTGACAGCACACACTATATGGCAGCACACAGACCTGACAGCACACACTATATGGCAGCACACAGACCTACAGCACACACTATATGGCAGCACACAGACCTGACAGCACACACTATATGGCAGCACACAGATCTAAGAGCACACACTATATGGCAGCACACAGACCTGACAGCACACACTATATGGCAGCACACAGACCTGACAGCACACACTATATGGCAGCACACAGACCTACAGCACACACTATATGGCAGCACACAGACCTGACAGCACACACTATATGGCAGCACACAGATCTAAGAGCACACACTATATGGCAGCACACAGACCTGACAGCACACACTATATGGCAGCACACAGATCTAAGAGCACACACTATATGGCAGCACACAGACCCGACAGCACACACTATATGGCAGCACACAGACCTGACAGCACACACTATATGGCAGCACACAGACCTGACAGCACACACTATATGGCAGCACACAGACCTGACAGCACACACTATATGGCAGCACACAGACCTGACAGCACACACTATGTGGCAGCACACAGATCTAACAGCACACACTATATGGCAGCACACAGACCTGACAGCACACACTATATGGCAGCACACAGACCTGACAGCACACACTATATGGCAGCACACAGACCTGACAGCACACACTATGTGGCAGCACACAGATCTAACAGCACACACTATATGGCAGCACACAGACCTGACAGCACACACTATATGGCAGCACACAGACCTACAGCACACACTATATGGCAGCACACAGACCTGACAGCACACACTATGTGGCAGCACACAGATCTAACAGCACACACTATATGGCAGCACACAGACCCGACAGCACACACTATATGGCAGCACACAGGCCCGACAGCACACACTATATGGCAGCACACAGACCTGACAGCACACACTATATGGCAGCACACAGACCTGACAGCACACACTATATGGCAGCACACAGACCTGACAGCACACACTATATGGCAGCACACAGACCCGACAGCACACACTATATGGCAGCACACAGACCTACAGCACACACTATATGGCAGCACACAGACCTGACAGCACACACTATATGGCAGCACACAGACCTGACAGCACACACTATATGGCAGCACACAGACCTGACAGCACACACTATATGGCAGCACACAGACCCGACAGCACACACTATATGGCAGCACACAGACCTGACAGCACACACTATATGGCAGCACACAGACCTGACAGCACACACTATATGGCAGCACACAGATCTAAGAGCACACACTATGTGGCAGCACACAGATCTAACAGCACACACTATATGGCAGCACACAGATCCGACAGCACACACTATATGGCAGCACACAGGCCCGACAGCACACACTATATGGCAGCACACAGGCCCGACAGCACACACTATATGGCAGCACACAGACCTGACAGCACACACTATATGGCAGCACACAGACCTGACAGCACACACTATATGGCAGCACACAGACCTGACAGCACACACTATATGGCAGCACACAGACCTACAGCACACACTATATTGCAGCACACAGATCTAACAGCACACACTATATGGAAGCACACAGACCTGACAGCACACACTATATGGCAGCACACAGACCTGACAGCACACACTATATGGCAGCACACAGACCTGACAGCACACACTATATGGCAGCACACAGACCTGACAGCACACACTATATGGCAGCACACAGACCTGACAGCACACCATACTTTTGTACATAGACAGTATTATATGTTCTATAGCACTGGACCCAAGCCAATAACGCTGCCATACACGTGAGCCCTAGACGGACATTACCACTTAGCATTATACCTTAATCTCCTGGAGCTTCCTATGGTACCCCGCCATGTGTATAGCGTATTACTGGGGTGTGCACCTTCAACATTTTCCATAAACAGAACCGTAATTGTAGATTTTAGGCTTCTTTCATCCTTTAATACTGCCCCAAAGGGCTATTATTGGGCTTTGTGTTTGGGCCCAATGCCCGCCTTATGGCATTACAATGTGTCCTGGCACAAACCTTGTGCATGTCTAGGAGGAAAACTCTACTTCCTTAAAGTTTAGCTCCGGAAAAAAAAAAACTTTTACAAACTGCTGACATTTTATAACCATTGGACTTGCCAACCATTGAACAACCATCCCCAGTGTAAGTGATATCGCCATAGTTTATACCGCTCAGCCCTTCACATGCTGTATACCGCATGTATATCCTGCACCAGTTCATTGCTGAGTACTCAGTAATGTCGGGTCTGTGGCTTGCACTTCTGGGCCACGGGCCAGTTCATTGTGGTTACTGTCTGCTTAGACACTAAATACCACTACATCTTAATACATAGAGAGGGGAGAAAAGGGGCGAACGCTTGGTGACCCACACCCCATAAGCCCCTGTTTATGTGACCATTAGATGGTGGTATTATATCGGCACTGCCTACTAAAGTGGGTAGTATATATTATCATATTATTATTCGGGAAGTGTGTGGCGGTTTAGTTGGTGCAGTATGTTGGACACTGGATGGTGGTATTATGTAGGTATAGTATTCAATTCTCTTTAGTATATGGGTTACATGGTTATTGTTATTTTATTTGGCGACTGCGTCATATGGCGGTATTATTTAGGCACTGTATTGCAGTACCAGATAGACTCTGATACTTTTATTTATACACTGTATGCACTCTTTTTGGCACCTGGGTGTTAGTATTATGTAGGTACTATATAGCATTTGTTTATTGCCTATTATTTGGGCAGGTATGTGGTTGTATTATTTAGGTGATTTGTAGCTGGAACTGGAATCTTTGTATTATTTGGGCATCCTACGGTGGTATTATTTAGACACTATATTGCAGTACTATTTACCTGAATGATACTTTTATTTAGACACTGTATGGCACTATGTTTTGGAAACAGGGTGGTAGTATAATGTAGGCATCGTGTATAACAATTATTTGGGCAAGGGTCTGGTTGTATTATTTAGTTGATATATAGCTGGCATCCTTGTATTATTTGAGCATTGTGGTTGTATTAAGTAACATATATAGCACACTTATTTGGAGATTGCATGATATTTTATGGGTACTATTTTGCAGTATTATTTAGGCACTGTATTATAGTATTATTTAGACACTGTATTGCAGTATTATTTAGGCACTGTATTACAGTATTATTTGGGTACTGTATTGCAGTATTATTTGGGTACTGTATTGCAGTATTATTTAGGCACTTTATTGCAGTATTATTTAGGTACTGTATTGCAGTATTATTTAGACACTGTATTGCAGTATTATAGGGTACTGTATTGCAGTATTATTTAGGCACCGTATTGCAGTATTATTTAGGCACTGTATTGCAGTATTGTTTAGGTACTGTATTGCAGTATTATTTAGGTACTGTATTGCAGTATTATTTAGACATTGTATTGCAGTATTATAGTGTACTGTATTGCAGTATTATTTAGGCACTGTATTGCAGTATTATTTAGGTACTGTATTACAATACTATTTAGGCACTGTATTGCAGTATTATTTAGACACTGTATTGCAGTATTATTTAGGTACTGTATTACAATACTATTTAGGCACTGTATTGCAGTATTATTTAGGTACTGTATTACAATACTATTTAGGCACTGTATTGCAGTATTATTTAGACACTGTATTGCAGTATTATTTGGGTACTGTATTGCAGTATTATTTAGGTACTGTATTACAATACTATTTAGGCACTGTATTGCAGTATTTTTTAGACACTGAATATTACTGCTATTTGGACAGTGTATGGCAGAGTTGTTTTAACACTATGTTAGTATTCTTTTGATACTTTATGATTATTTTATTCAAGCAGTATATAGCAGTATTATGTGGACTATTTATTTACTGTTAAGGACACCTAAGGATACCTAACACTTGGAGGTCTTGAGCTTGTGATCGGCGGAGCCCTTCTTTATGTGGCAGAGTCCAATTAGTCCAACCAGGCTCCTAGTTTGTGACTCTGATGACTCCGATATCTCCAGATTGGCCACTGGATTAAGGAATATCGTCATGGAGAAGAAGGGTAATCATATAGTATAAGCGTATATAAGGCACACAGGACTGGGCGGCCTCTCACACCTCTACTATAGGCTCATATAGCGGTTATATAAGTTAGGGAGGTAACTTTTTGGGTGTAAGCCTACAGAGTTGTGCAGAGCCCTGTGCTAGCCATCCAGATAAGCCAGATGAGGAAAGGGTTAACCATCTGGATGGGGTTCAGTAGGGGAAGGCGCGGAGGGTTTGGATGTTGGTGCAGGGAGGAGGGGGCTGTGTACAGGAATGCCGGAGTCATCTCACAATGTCCCTGCAGCTGGAGCAGAAGAAGATCCTACAAGACAGATATGGCCGCCGCAAGATTTACACACAAATCTAGGCATTGTCTTATATCTTACACTATTGCTCTAGTCAGGACATTAAAGCAGCTTTTATAGCAATATCCCCATATAATAAGTATATAGTACTGATATCACCCTCCGATAGGTTACACTGATACCGTGATGTAGTATGTTATACCGTACGTTTGTGTGTTTGTTAGTCAATCACACAAAAACCGGCTGAACAAATGTAAATGAGATTTGGCACATAGATAGATTGTAACCTCGATTAACACATCGGCTACTTTTTATCCCCGTAAATGGCTTCCCAACTGTTATGAATTTATGTTCACATACTATATTACACTGCTCCTGCAGCAGCTTATCTCAGACCCCAGGTCTGTTATCTCTCTGTGTAAACACACAGATAACACTGAGTCCATTGTGTAAATGCATTTGCATATTATCTTATCTGCTCCAGGTAGTGCTGACACACTGGAGGGGAAACACCTTTAATCCAAATTGTCAGTTTGCTAATTTTAAACATGCCGGGAAAAGAAAATCTAATTTGTCACTAAATTCTAAAACAATGAGAGCTATGAAGGATCCAGAAGTCACGGAGTTCTCCTCAAGCGGAGCTGGCGAAGATCATCAGCGCCAACAACACACTCATTATATGGTGTCCCAGCGAGCTGCTGAGATGTCGGAACAATCACAGGCACGGCAGGAGGAACGAGTTCAGCGGCAGGACATCTTGCAAGCTGGTGAAACGCCGGAACAAGCAAACCATTGATGGCAGTAATTTACTGAATATAGGCGGATCATCGACGCCAACAACACGCAGACGAGGTCGTGGGCAGAGGCTAGTATCACCATACAAAATGTTGATATCACTATGTATTATACTTACATCCTTATATAACATACTATATTCATATCACACTATAGGTTCTCTTAGTAGAATTATACAATATACTGTATATAATATGTAATGCAAATACCTCAATACAATATACTATACTGATACCACCATATATTATACTGATACCACCATACAATATACTATACTGATACTGCCATACAATATACTATACTGATACCACCATATATTATACTATATAGGTAGTATTAATACCGCCATACAATATACTATACTGATACCACCATACAATATACTATACTGATACTGCCATACAATATACTATACTGATACCACCATATATTATACTATATAGGTAGTATTAATACCTCCATACAATATACTATACTGATACCACCATACAATATACTATATAGGTAGTATTAATACCACCATACAGTATACTATGCTGATACCACCATATATTATACTGATACCACCATACAATATACTATACTGATACTGCCATACAATATACTATACTGATACCACCATATATTATACTATATAGGTAGTATTAATACCGCCATACAATATACTATACTGATACCACCATACAATATACTATATAGGTAGTATTAATACCACCATACAATATACTATACTGATACCACCATATATTATACTGATACCACCATACAATATACTATACTGATACTGCCATACAATATACTATATAGGTAGTATTAATACCACCATACAATATACTATACTGATACCACCATATATTATACTGATACCACCATACAATATACTATACTGATACTGCCATACAATATACTATACTGATACCACCATATATTATACTATATAGGTAGTATTAATACCTCCATACAATATACTATACTGATACCACCATACAATATACTATATAGGTAGTATTAATACCACCATACAATATACTATACTGATACCACCATATATTATACTGATACCACCATACAATATACTATACTGATACCGCCATACAATATACTATACCGATACCACCATATATTATACTGATACCACCATACAATATACTGTACTATATAGGTAGTATTAATACCGTCATGCAATATATTATACTGATACCACCATACAATATACTATATAGGTAGTATTAATACCACCATACAATATACTATACTGATACCACCATATATTATACTGATACCACCATACAATATACTATACTGATACCACCATATGTTATACTGATACCTCCATACAATATACTGTACTATATAGGTAGTATTAATACCGCCATGCAATATAGTATACTGATATCATATATATAATACTAATAGCATCATACAATATATTATTTTGATATCACCCACAATATCTCACACTGATATCATCCTATAATATATCATTTTTGTATCACAATATCACATTTCCTTGAGCTATATGAGGCCACGTCTTGGGAAACATACCGTACACTTCCCTGTAATTACATACTGAGCCGTGTCAGTAAATGTGTCCCAGTGAACCCGGCAACCTCCGGGCAGTAAGTAAAGGCCCGAGACACTGGATGGCAGGGAAGGATAGAGGAGAGGCCTGACATGTCTCCTTCCTACATGTTACCCAGATCTCCATTATCCCGATGAGTCCCGACTCTTTATTATTCTCACTCCATCTACCCATACCATCCCAAGACGGATTCCCTAGACGTCAGCTTCCTTCTAGTGGAGGACGCCAACAAGTAGGATAAGTAATGGCTATATTTAGTATAATAATAAATGATTGGACATGGATATCAAAGAACAGGAGGGCGGCCAGGCATGAAGAGGAATGTAGGATGGACGGAGGCCCACCAGGGACAATTATCTTTAGAACGATACTAATGAAACCAAGTCAAACATTGACTCAAGAAGGCACCTTGGTGCACGGTGGTCATCCTGAAGGCTTTGCAGATACCTCTTGACCTCACCACTACTGACTGGGGGGTATAGTAAGGGAAAGCTTAATCTTTCCTGGGAAAGTAGCACGGTTGGAATCGCTCAGCCATGGTTCAGTAAGAGAAGTAATTTGTGCTCCTTCTCTCCCCAACATCTGGTCATTAGAGGAGCCTACAAGGCAGATCTTTTCCGAGCTCTTCTCATGTGTTTTCTGTAAACATTCTCCTAATCTCCTTCTTCCTCACTTCCTGCTTCTGTAGTCAAGTCCTCTCTCGTGATCTCCCATCTCCTCCTCACACCCTCGTCTTCATCATTTTATTACATCAGATTTATATAATGTCGAGGTTTCTAGGTGACACAACCAGCGCACAACTGAACAACGTCGATAACAAGGTTGGAGATGTTTTCACTGCCTTACCAAAATTTGCACCAGTAGATGGTGGAGAATTTAGATCATGACCATGACCATGAAAAAGGGGCTATGAAGGTGCCCTACCCTGTGCAGCCCATACACATTAGATATAGGTTGGCCAAACCCACCGATTTTGGCGGGATCGGTTGACCATGCAATGTGTATTCGCTCTTCTTGACTCTACCCTGATGGTAACTTCCCGATCTTTTTGTCCAGGAGATGATAAGCCACTGCCAAACCAACGTTATTTTGGCTGACAGCTCTCGTGTCACCCGTGTCACCCGTGTCACCGTGTCACTCTCTGCTCCATATTGACCCTTGTTTTTGGAATCTCACATTGAAAGGGTTGCCTGCCTTTTAGAATCTTCTTTGTTTTTTAGAAGATTACCCTAAAATAAGATTATCCCACTGCCAAGACTCACAGTGATCAGCTGTCATCTGCAGGGGAAACATGCAACAAGTATTTCAATTATTTGCAGTGCCTCCACTGGAGAAATAAAGTATTACACCATACTCATTGAAATCAGTATGTTGTGAGTTCAATGCATGGACTTGTTGGGTCCTCCAAGGTGGGAGAGGATTTGTATCCATTCTCTATCTGTTATCTGAGACTGATATCTGCTATTTCAGTCTATTAACTCAGAATGTTTTTGTATATTTTTGGAAAATGGCTTTCCTAAGTTGAGGAATTTCGTTATGTGACATCACTATTCCTCTGTGATGACATCACCCCTGTATGACTTGCCTTTACTTGCCTTGGCTCTGATCCTTGTTATGGGGTGGAGGCTATGATCCTTGATATGGGGTGGCTCTGATCCTTGTTATGGGGGGGCTCTGATCCTTGCTCTGGGGCGGGGCTCTGATCCTTGCTATGGGACAGAGGCTCTGATCCTTGCTATGGGGGGGCTCTGATCCTTGCAATGGGGTGGGGGCTCTGATCCTTGCTATGGGGCGGAGGCTCTGATCCTTGCTATGGGGCGGAGGCTCTGATCCTTGTTATGGGGCAGAGGCTCTGATCCTTGATATGGGGTGGAGGCTCTGATCCTTGCTATGGGGCGGAGGCTCTGATCCTTGTTATGGGGCAGAGGCTCTGATCCTTGATATGGGGTGGAGGCTATGATCCTTGCTATGGGGGGGCTCTGATCCTTGCTATGGGGGGAGGCTCTGATCCTTGCTATGGGGGGGCTCTGATTCTTGTTATGAGGCAGAGGCTCTGATCCTTGATATGGGGGGGGGCTCTGATACTTGCTATGGGGGGGCTCTGATCCTTGCTATGGGGGGCTCTGATTCTTGCTATAGGGGGGCTCTGATCCTTGCTATGGGGGGTGCTCTGATTCTTGCTATGGGGGGGCTCTGATCCTTGCTATGGGGGGTGCTCTGATTCTTGCTATGGGGGGGCTCTGATCCTTGCTATGGGGGGTGCTCTGATTCTTGCTATGGGGCGGAGGCTCTGATCCTTGTTATGGGGCAGAGGCTCTGATCCTTGCTATGGGGCGGGGCTCTGATCCTTGCTATGGGGGGGCTCTGATCCTTGCTATGGGGGGTGCTCTGATTTTTGCTATGGGGGGGCTCTGATCCTTGCTATGGGGGGTGCTCTGATTCTTGCTATGGGGCGGAGGCTCTGATCCTTGCTATGGGGCGGGGCTCTGATCCTTGCTATGGGGTGGGGGCTCTGATCCTTGCTATGGGGGGCTCTGATCCTTGCTATGGGGTGGGGGCTCTGATCCTTGCTATGGGGGAGGCTCTGATCCTTGCTATGGAGTGGGGGCTCTGATTCTTGCTATGGGGGGGGGGGCTCTGATCCTTGCTATGGGGCGGGGTGCTCTGCTCCTTGCTATGGAGTGGGCTCTGATTCTTGCTATGGAGGGGGCTCTGATTCTTGCTATGGGGCGGGGGCTCTGATCCTTGCTATGGGGCCCCTCTCTGCAGTTATTCCCTTGCAGTCAGCCCTGTACCGTATTCCCCATTAAGCTGTGATTTACGTATGTTTTTTTCTATATTACACTTTAGTACAATTTAGTTATTTTGTTTGTTTTTTCACCTTTGAGAATTTTGAGCAATGGAACATAGAAACGAGGGGGCCGCTCCGCACAAAGGTCACGTAGGAAAATGAATAATACGATTGTGGTCGCCATAAACAGCGTAAATAAACAATAGTAGAAATGTAGGAGTAACGTGTACATCTGTGGTACAAGAGAGCACCGCACCGAGCGGCCGGCACACAGAGGCATCCCTGACATTTATAGGACAATGAGCTCTTTGTGGAGAGGAGATATTAAAAAAGAGTCACTAATTGTTATGGGAGTGATCTAAACAAGGATGGGCCGAGTCACCCCTGACCAGGTCTGATTAGAAGAATTTGGGTCAGAAGAGATGAGTTAACCTGTTAGGGTCCATCCGTGCACATTGGAAAGCCACAAGAACGGATCCTAAGAAGCAAATCTGCCTGGTTATGTAGACAATCTGTGTGCTGCCATATAACACCTCCGTGGGCCAATGTATTCTCTCCTAAAGCAATACAGCTGTGTGCATATACTATATCAGACCTGATAATTATGGGGTCCTAAACATTAGGAACCTTCACAAGTAAGTTTCTTATATCATCGGCAATGTTGGACTGGTTCACCAGAGTATCAGGGATCTCATGGTGGGCCCAGGCTCAAGAATAATAATGGTCCACCAAAAGGAACCCAAATGTGTAGGGTGCTACAATCTATTTTCTGTGGGTTCCTGGGGGGTGGGTCCCCAGCGCCATTTTATCTGGTGGACCTAGACTCTTACACAATAATGTTCCAGCAGAAGACACCAAAATGTGACAGGTGCTATAATCTATTTCCTAGTTGAAGGTGACCCCCCTTCCAGAATCATTTTATCTGGAGGGACCAAGGAACCTCAGCCCATCACTGATCATCAGCTACGTGGGTGTTAGTGGTGGGTCAAAACTGATAGCCATGGATCCAGTACCAGTTGTCTTGTTGGGTTGTTGTGTCGCCTCCCCCTTCTTCGATAAGGTCCACCCTTTGCGTGGCTCTTGCTCCTGACTGTGGCTGTGTCCCTGATCCTGACCTGGGCCTTGTTTCTGAATTTTGCTTCTTGCCCACCCCTCAAATTTATGCACTAGTACCCATTGTTTTAGCCCTGATTTTTACCCATGGCCTGTCCTCTGTGTCTACATTTCATCCTTTGGGTTGTCACATCCTTGAGAAGCCCGGTGACCACTCCGGAAGACTCTCCTGACTACACTCCAGTACAAACAGCATTCCTGCTACCAACCAGTACTATTTTTGGGACTACGACCTGGGAATCTGACCGGAATAATCTATACCTCCTTGTGGGACTTAAGGGTCGAGAATGGGCAATTCCTTAAACTTCACATCCCAGTCTAGTCGGTGCCAAATCAACAGAGAAGAAGGACTTCTCTGATAAGAGACCTTATTGTACGACAGTCCATTCATACTCGAGGCTTACGCATTACTATATTGTTAGTATGGCCAATAGTATATACGTTATAGAGGATGGGAGAGGAAATTGGCACTTGACGTAAGGGAAAGAATAATCGGAGACTCACCAAAAATAGCCACTGCCAGATATCTTCATCCCATTGTGAGAGGATGTAAATTCTGATGAGGAGGAAGACCCTAGTAGCTCAGAGGCTGGAAAGATAGGAAAATATTACATAGTCAGAGAAGAGGGATGAACTTATAAGACATGGACATGGATACATCGTGTTACAATAAACTAATAGATCACATGTAGTAATAGCAACAGGTCCATAATAGGGTTGAGCAATCGGGATGGGAAAAGATCGGATCCCGATTGGCGATCGAGCAAATTTCACGATTGGGATCGGCTGGAAAATGATCGGAAATCGGACTTTGAATTCTCAAGATCGGCTCACCCCCAAGAGTGACTTTTCCCGTACAGAAGCATTGGCTAGGGTTGAGTGATCAGGATCAGGAATGATCGGATCCCAATCGGCGATCGAGCAGATAGCACGATCGGGATTGGCTGCAAAATGATTGGAAATCGGATTTTAAAATCGATCCTGAAATCTCAAGATCGGCCCAACCCTAGTTCTGATATTGGGACCCCCAACTGTTGTAGCTTGTTGTTGGTTTACATCTTCTTATCTCTATAAATGGGATATATACTTGGATTCCTAAGGCTACAACTCATGTCTATGGGTGGTCGTTCCATGGTATTAGTATACACTGTTAGCACTACAAGAGCAGATTTTGGGGTTGGGAAGTCATGGGGTGCAAAAAAGGGCCTACAAGCTTCACTTCTGCCTTAAATAGGCATGGTTGTTGTCAGACACTTAGCTGAGGTTCTCATTAGCTGATTCCCACTTAAGTGAGGTCAGATTGGGTTGTGATGATGTAACTAGCTCCACCCCTGAGGTCCAGGCTACACCCTTCCTAACTCCACCCCTGCCTATATGTGCTCTACTATTGTGATATTTAGTAAAAATGACAAAGACATAGATCTTTGAGACCCTGACTGTTGTAGACTATTGTTGGTTTACCTCTTCTTGTCTCTATAGATGGGATGTATGCAAGGATTCCTTACCCTATATCTCATGTCTATGGGGGGCCTTTCCGTGGTATTGGAGTACAGTGTGAGCACTACAAGACTAGAGTTTGAGGTTGAAAGTCGTGGTTCTTATTGGCGGACCCTTTCCTGAAGTTCTAAGTAGCTGATTCCCATTTAATTTACGCCAAGTTGGGTTGTAATGATGTTACTAGCTCCACCCATGAGGTCAAGGCCACGCCCTTCCTAGGCCCACCCCTGCCTATATGTGCTCTACTATTGTAGTGATATGTTGTGGACAAACATGGCATAAAATAAGTAGCAGAGACATTATTATTATTATCATTATTATTATCAGATTTGCTTGGTAGTAAAAAGCCAAATATGCAATAATAATAATAATAATACATTTTATTTATATAGCAATATCTAAATCTGAAAGAAAGGTGAAGAAGAGGAGATGGTTTAGAGGAGAATATCACAAACATGTAGAAGACATATATAGTAGTCATTTATTAGGAATAGTAGTCATGCAGGGTTACCGCCAGTCCTCTTGTAGTATGTATAAAATATTAAAGGGGTTTTCTGGGCTAAAGATATGATTGATCAATATCAGTCTGACATATGGGACCCCGCGATCCTGCTGTCCCAATATCCAATACACAGAGAACGGAGCAGGAAGCGGACAGCGCTGTTCTCTGTGTAGTGGCTGAACCAAGTCACTGCAGCTTAACTCCCATTCAAATGAATAGAAGGTGATCTGCAATACCTGGTCTGGCCACCACTCAGGAACAGCGCTGTCTGCTTCCTGCTCCATTATCTGAGATCAGCTGCTGAGAATAGCTGACATATTAGGGGAATTGCCCTACGATACCCATCAGGGACACACTTTGGGAGGAAGGGGGGGGTGATAGGGGGTAGGATTTGGGGTTCTTTGTGTTATTTGGTACTCGCAGTTCCAAGCTGAGATGTTCATGAGAAGTGAAGCTAAATGATAAAGTTATTGGTGACTGCCTAGGAACTGTATATATCTACTCAGTAAGATAGCCCTTGATATCCATATACGGTACTGTGCAAAAGTTTTAGGCTTGCGTGAAAAAAATGCTGCAAACGAAGAATGCTTTCAGGAATAGAAGGGTTAATAGTTTATTTTTGTAAATGTAAATCCCATCAATATTCGGTGTGACCTTTGCCCTTCCCCTTCCATTGGTTCTTCTCGCTACTTGCAGACAGTTTTTGGCAGCACTGGGCAGGGAGGCTGTTCCTACTGCCATTTTGGAGAACTAAGCCCAAATTGTCTGTGGTTGTTGTTCGTTCCAATCCGTCTGTCTCTTCATATCTCCCAGACAGACTGGATGATGGGGAAATCAGGGCTATATCTGCGGGGGCCGGATCATCACTTCCAGGACTCCTCCTCCGAAGGGCAAAAGTCACACCAAATATTGATGGGATTTATATTTACAAAAATAAACTATTAACCCTTCTATTTCTGGAAGCATTCACACTCTGCTTGCCTAAAACTGTCTATTATGACCATGAACAGGGCGATACTGTCTGTAGTCTTGGAAAGCTGAGTATTGTTAGCAGATGTTGACATGTAATATGCAGCGGGGCTGGGTCCGGCCTTCCATATTGCGGCCTCTCTGCTCCCATGGTTGGCATCCTGCTGGCACCTCGCCATTATTGTGGCTCTATACAAGCAGCCAGCCGGTCACCCATGCACGGCACATCCAGAGGTAGTCAGCCCTCAATATGCTTATCAGCGGGGCTCCTCCTCGCCCTCCTACCCCCTCCACGCCAAGCACAGGAATCTCACATAAAGCAGCAGCCTGGTGCCAATAAACCTTCGGCTTCCCGGGATTCATTAACACAATTACATTTCATTTCCTCATATAGGTAATGGAAGTGTAAGTTTATAACACGCTCACACCCATCGCCAGAAGATTACTCGACACTTAGAGTAAGGAACCATTGTGAGCCGCACGTCTGTCACCGGCATCCTCTCATTAACAAAGGAAATTAGGAAGAGAAAACCCACTGCGCCCACAATAAGACCTGGCACATGTGCCCGCCGAAGAAAGTTTTCGTAAGCCCGCTGGTTCCCGCCATCGCATCACTACCCTGCTGAACAAAAGTACCAAGATAAGGTCATGGCCTTCTCCAATGCAGGTATATTTGGATAGAAAACGTATCCTTAGGATGGACTTGGTTCAGTTTTCGGCTATAGCTGGGCTCAATGTCCAACCACTATAGATCCAAGGGATGACTTCTGCAAAGAGTCTACCGTATAGACACCATTAGTATTAGCGTACAGTGATCGCCTCACTATACAGCCGGGGGTGTAACTATAGGGGGTGCAGAGGTTGCAATTACAACCCAGGAGCCTTAGGGGACCCACAAGCACTGGTGTAACTTTAGAGGTCACACCTGCCTCTGGTGCACTGGAGGGAGAGGATTTAGGATACACAGCCTTCCACTGTCAGAAAGGAGAGTATTAACCATTTAATGCCAGAAGTAACAGTTGGGAAGGAGGGATTCTGTGGGGAGACACTGTGGCACACAAGGGGGCTACTATATGGGTGGCACTGACAGGGGGTGGGAAGCTAAATTTTGACATAATGTACGGATCGGAGATAAGGAGAAGTGGCATGAGGCGTTCAAGCCGAGCTATTGTACCAAGGCCCATAAGCCTTCAGTATCACCCCTGTATAGATCAATCATCAATACTCCGCACCACATCAGGGATAGGGATCACATCTGTAGTCCCTTTTGCCATGTCACTAACAGAATGGGGTGCCTGGCACCCAATAAATTCTACAATCCAGACCCCATCATTGGATGCATTCAGATATACAGAGACATCCAGATATATAACAGAGTCACCATCAGGCTTTGTGTTTGGGTCACCCAGAAAGGAAAGTGTTAAAAGGTCTGTTTAGGTCACCGAGGGCTGAATTCCCAATCAAAGGCTTTCGCTGGTGTACAAAGTGCTTATCCTTTTAATTTCCAGACTGTTGAGCTCAGGTTTCAGAGCAACGCTCTGGGGTATACAGCGAGGAAGGAGAGCCCAAAAACAGAGTCAAAATTAGAACAGGTCTCGGGCTGGTGGCACGGCCCTCTTCCTAGCATCCCGTGTCCCATGGAGTCCTTTCCTTTTCTCCATCCCCATCAAGGCTGTGGACAGGTTAAGTGTAAAGTTGGAGGTCTGACATAAGGGTCGGAGGGGGGATTGGAGACCTTTGGGGGGATTTGGGCCATGCTATAGAGATCGTAAGTTACTAGTTTTACGTCCGTCTGATGTTCCATCCTCTACATCGCATAAGTTATCATTCCGTGTTACAGATTGTATAACACGTATCGTAACATTAGATTGTGCAACCAGGCGAAAAAGAGAAAAGAAAACCCATGACGATACAAAATATGTTTACGCCAACACACAAAGAGGGCGGTGCGTCCTCGCCACACGTGATGCCGTACACTGGGTCCATGCTGCGGTGTGTGCATTACACACTCACTCTAAAATCTTGCTCTCTGACCCTTCCAAATATGGAAACAATCAGTTTCCAAAATATCTGACATGTTTCCAAAAATACTTTTGGGATCAGATATCGTAAAGCGCTTTCTGCATAATATGAGCTGGTGCGAGAGGCCTCAGAGCTCCCACAAAAAAACATGTTTTCTCACAGGCAAAATGTTCCAATTTATTCATGCACGGCCAATAGACGGGATATACAGTCTATTGTTTCCAGACCGAGCACATTATACATCACTCTACTATTGGGGACCTCCGGACCCTGCCATTATTGATGGGACCCAAAGATAACCCAATGCTATAGGGGATGCCGGGCCTTTGTCTAAGAATTCTGTGGTTGTATCTAATGGAAGGTTATCTCCTTCCTCCTGCCCAATTCTATGGAATGGGGATCACACATAAGAGGCGTCAGAGTTTTACGGACAATTATGGCTAGAACCATTGTGTGGTAATGTGTAAATGTGCACAGTAAGCTGGTGTAAGCGGCCATTTTCTTGTGGCCCAGGCATGCACAGTTGGCTCTGCCTGAGGCCTAGAAGATTGAAACCTAGGATGGAAGAAGACACGTGAAGAGGCCTTTCCAGAAGAAGATGGAGGCGGCGCTGGAGATTTCCCAATGCTGGAGATTTCTCACGCAGCATTGAGGACACCCCCAGTTCTGTTTGAGTGCTGGGGATCGCCCCCAGTGCTGCAAGAGAACTCATCTGCATACCGAAGAAAAGTGGGATTTCAACCGAACGGCGGCGCGGAGAAGATATCTAAAGGTAGTAGAAGAATAGCCTTTCTTAAGGCTATTCCTACGTGGTACCCAGAAAAAAAGGTATCCAATGATAGGATCCCTTTAATACGACTATAATACACTTCCATGAAAGACTGCTGTTTCCTGCGCAATTTTTGGACCTCGACTATAATGGGAATCATATAGGACGGTATGAATAAAGATGCATGACCTAAATAGTGTGTACATTGCATTGCGTTCACTTGAGTGTCACTACCATTACATTGTGCAAACCATCTTGTCACGGATCCCGGTAACAATTGGGTTTTGGCCAACAATTTGACTCCTAGTAGGAGGGCACTAGAGACAATTATATCATTGACTCATTTAGTTACGGGCAAAACTATAGGAGGTGCAAAGGTCCCAAAGTGCAGAGGTCCCAAAAGAAGAACGATACCTATGTATGAGAGAACCCACAAATGTAGGTCCATGAGAGGAGCTCTGACTTATTTTGCTCTCTTAGAGGATAGATAATTATTCGCCATATGGTGGAAATTCCCCTTCATTAAAAGACACAACGTAATAAGTCTAAGAACAAATTGTTGCTTGGAAAGTTTTGTATCAGTTAGATATTTGTTGGCAACATGGTGAAGAGCTGGAATCACCGGGGCTTGCTGTAACCAACCATACGTCTACGTTATACCTACTGAAATGAATAGGCAACACAACTCCAACACAAAGGTAGGTGTTAAAGGAACTCCTGGTTAGTTAAGGAAGGACTTGAGTGGAGAATCTTCAAGAACCTCCAAGGACTAAATTAGTGAGAACCTCGAAGAGGAATCTTGTGTGCAACCTCTAACATTGAGGAGCAATCCAGGATCCTAAATCCTTTGGTTCCTCAACAAGTACAAGCCTTGGCTTCCTCCAGATGTAAGTTCCAAAAGATAAGATATAATACCAACATCATATCTAAGCTTTTCTTTATTGGGCAAAGGTTCCTTTTAATACCCTAGGCTTGTATCTAAATACTCAGAGTGATTTGTTGGCGCCCCCTTTACCGCCCCGCCCCTGAGGTACAGACTTTGCCTTCTCGGTCCTTGTTCGGAACCATACTGCTTTTGTACGTTCTTCCTTCCATACCACTGGTCATCTACGTTGAAGTTTGGGCAGATGTGGCCTTTGAGGTCCAATTTGGGACCCTTCCTACCCCCACCATTGGCTATGGCAATTACATATCTTAAGTGTATTTGCCCTTTACAGGACCTTATGATCCTCCGTAGTCTTGAAGGTTCGGCTCCGACCACATGTTGCCATGAAACTTTCGAGTGAACGGGTAATATTTGCGTTGTAAGTTTCTCCCCAGAAGGTCCCTCATCTCTGGGTCGGAGAAGTTTGTAGTTAAATGGTCCATTAACTATGTGGTCTGTGAAAGTTCAGCGCTGGAACTATTTATCTACATCTACTTATGGGATGGGGACGGGAAGGGGGCGCTGTAATTGTTTCCTACAATCCTCTAATTACTGGGCTCATTTTAATCATTAGCGGAATAAGTAACATGATAAAACACATCACAAGGCGGACATAATGATGGCGGCCTCTCTCACAAAGCCTTCCCATAATTGCTGCCTGTCCATTTTCTGCTTGATCATTTCGCCGTCGTCCCTTTTCAGATGACCTAAATCGCTATGACTGGAGCAGAAGATCAGAGTCTGCGTTGAAGTGACCCTTGACCGTCTCTAGGAGAAGTCATTCCCAGCCATATTAGGAGCTGCAGATGTTAATGGGGTTGTAGAGGATTACAAAAATAGGACTGCTTTTATCGCGGACGTGCAGGGGATTGTAGCTCAGATCCACTCAATTTAAAGGGGCTGAGCTGCAGTACCAGACACAGCCTGTGGGGAGGTGTGGCGCTATCACCGGAAGAAAGCAATCATGTTTTTCCAATATTATAATGAACAGATTGCTTAAAGATATTATAAAAACTTATCTGCCATACAGACCAGTAGTTTGGCCGTCTGTGTCTATCCATCCTTATACAGAGGTCTGGATTTTGGAAAATTTGGGGTTAAGTTTTTGATTTATTCTGGTGGCCGTAGGAGCGACCATTATTGGCAGAAGACCCATTTATTATGAGATCTCTTACATTGATACCTTACAATCTCAATCTGTCCAGATGTTTTTGGAGTGTCGGAGTAAACCAAGGAGGACCCCAGATAAACACCAAATCCTTACACATGTTGGCCCTGTTCAAACCCAGAACTGTGAGGCAAAGCTGCAAACTTAAAGGGGACCTCCACCTCCAACTCTTTCCATTCTTTTGATTCTGAAACAAATAGGATTTTTTCTCTAGCCCCCACCGTTCCTGAGCAATTGGTGTAGTTACTTTCAGCACCCACTATGCCAATTATTCTCTATACGTTCAGGTGGGCAGGTCCCAGACTATCTGCTCAAGCCTAGGACCGCCTACTTGACAATATAGAGCCTAATTAGGATATTGCGTGTTGAAACTAACAGAAATGATAGCTCAGAAATGGTGCAGGCCAGAGAAAAAATTCCAACTGTGCCGAAATCTGTGGAATGGCGCCTACAGGAGGATACACAGAGTTGGAAGAGTTAGTATAAGGCCCCCTTTAATATAGGTACACCATATGCATAGGGGAAGTCTCCCATCCCCCACCACCGCATCTCCGGTCATCCAGACCATCACTTGGGGACCGAATTGTAAAAGAGACCGTATAACAAAGTGACTACACCACATGTGCTTGGTTATATGACCCCTCCTGACATAATTATATACAACCCCTTTAATCCCTCAGGAGGTGACTGACCTTCCCAGTAATCTCCAGAACGTTGCCCTGTTACACTAAATTACTTAAAAAAGCGTGACCCGTCAATATATATCAAACCCCGAGACAAGATTTATGTTATACGTGTTGCGTCTGAAAACAGATATGAATTCAGTTCTTAAGCTCTGCTACATGACAGCCTAAGGTTCAGATACAAGAGTCACAAAGTAAGACCTCACTGGTGCACAAACATGGAAGATAATGTCCCTTATAAGACAACGAAACCGGAACATAAACGAGAACAGGGGTCTACTTTATGGGATCAAATCTGTAGGAACTACTCTATGGGACCTATTCTATGGGATTAACTCTATGGGATCTACTCTACTGGGTTTACTCTATGGGATCCATTCTAAAGTATCTACTTTATGGGATCAAATCTATAGGAACTACTCTATGGGAAATACTCTACGGGGTTCACCCCTTGGGATCTACTCTACAAGATCTACTTTATGGGATCAAATCTATAGGAACTGCTCTATGGGACCTATTCTATGGGATTAACTCTATGGGATCTCCTCTACACTGTTTACTCTATGGGATCTACTCTACAGGATCTACTTTATGGGATCAAATCTATAGGAACTGCTCTATGGGACCTATTCTATGGGATTAACTCTATGGGATCTACTCTACACAGTTTACTCTATGGGATCTACTCTACAGGATCTACTTTATGGGCTTAAATCTATAGGAACCCTATGGATCTACTCCACAGGATCTACTCTACGGCATTTAATTTAAGGCATCTACTCTATGGTTTACACTATTGGATCTATGCTACTGGATCTACACTACGGGATTTAATTTATGGCATCTACTTTATGGGTTTACTCCATTGGATCTATTTTATAGATCAATCTGCTATATGGGATTTACTCTATGGGATCTACTCTATGGGGCTGTCTTAACAAGATCTAACAGACTTGGTCAATGCCAGTGTTCATCAAATATTAACACCAAGACAGCAAGAACCATTGATAACTACCCATGATCTAAATTGTAATACCCGCTACCTGCCACTAGGAGCAGACTGAGCAGTTGGGTAAGTGAGCAGTTACCAGGGGCCGGGCAGAACATTTGCCTTATGATTGAATGACTTGATGTCTCTTGACCTCTGGGTGTTGGGTTTGATGACATCACTGGTCCTACCCTAAGGCCTGAGAATTCACCTCATCCCAAACACATATCAGAATGCATTGGACTGTGTAGTCACGCAACGGACAGCACCGCCATGTAATGGAAAGCAGATTTACCCGATGTCAGAAGGTGAATCGTTCACTTCATTGCAATTTCTCTGTTTGGAATCCGCTGTCATACACAATAAAGTAATCGCGTTCACCGGCATCATTCACTAGAGCGCCCTCCTCATACATGTGAAACCAATTTTACCCACAAAAACAGAGAGCTGGTGACCGGGCAAAATTATCATAAATTAAAGAAGAATGCCGGGCATTGTAATAGAGTGGCGGCATTCACTGTAACCAAACGCACACGGTCAATGGGAAACAGGAGACAAACCACAAGTGTATCGGCAAGACATTGGAAGAATACCAAGACAGAATAATGTAAAAATCCCCTATTAGGTCATGTTATCTAATGGGGGTCCAAGTCTGGGCCTTCCTACAAGAAAGTCCTCAAGAAGACCCTGGTTCTAAGATGACACCTTGTCTCACTTACAACAAGGGTAACATAAGAAGAAGGCCCTACTGGCAAATGGTTGGTTCTACGGTCAACTCCAACTGGGACTGTCCTCTGTTGGCCTTGGAGGACCATTGGGGGCCATGAAGGTTCATCGAAAACAGAGTTGTTAAAATAGACTGCATAATTGGAAAGAGGACCCTCACAACTATTCACTTTGGTGGTCCAACTGGTGGACTCCAGCTTGTGGACTTATAGGTTGTCTCATGAAGATGATCCCACCTTACGGGTGCCAATCCATTCAAGGCCACCATACATTTGTAGGTTGGCCACGTCTTTCCCCGGCAAAGTCAACTAGTGGAAGCAGGAGTGGTCAGCTGGTTCATTATTTAAAGGCGAAGTCTAAATTTTAGCCCTGACTTCAGCGGTAGATGGGGTTACGATTGTTCATATAGATTGGAGTTGCTCCTGTAAAACTCGCAGGTTGGTTGTCAGCCCTTTCTTATCTCATCGATGTCACAGGAATTGTATGTTGTTACATGACTGTATTCTATTCCTTGGGTGGAGTCTAGTGTGCGAAAGGTTACGTGCCCATGGGCTCCGACAATGTAAATACAAGCCCCATAAATCAACAACAGTACAATACACAATGTATACTGAAATGTATAATGGACGGCTGCTGTGGGCATGTGATACATGTCAGCTGTGCTCACCAAAGGGACACATGACTTTTCAGTGTGAATTCTTGGCATGTCTTGGAGACAGCAAGCACTGTATGGGGATGTACATATTTGCACCAGATGGTCCAGGCCTAGGTGGGCACCCGGTCCTTGTAACAGTCAGCAGACTCTTATATTCCCTATGAGGTGATAACATGGGTCAACGATGCCGATGCATATGATCCGCCAAGAATGTGCCAACTTACACCCATATATATGTTGCCATTATGGAGCCCCTGGTCTGCCCCAAGTTGATGCCGTGGGGCCATAGTGAGATAACAGATACCCCAATGACTCCTGTCCCAGGTCTGAGTCAACTGGGCAACCTCCATCTACAGGACAGACTCTACGTGTCCTAAGGACGATTACCATACCTATAATGTATATGAGTAAGGTTATACTGGGCACCACATGACACACGACATTGGCAGCCGTCCTCTTTACCTGATGCATCATACAAGTCTACCACACCACTCGAGCTCGATCACACATAATGCAGCTCTGTTGGTCTTACTCATACTAAAGCAGTCACTTTTATCATAGTGTTAGGGTCAGTCTGACTCACGGGTCAGACATTTACTCACTAAACACCCATTTAAGTAGCCATCTTTAATGCTTCCATCTTCTAGATGGGAATGAACTACAAGCCCTGGTTCCTAGAAGCTCTGTACAGCCATAAACCCTGGGGATTGCAGTAGGGAAGGAGAAAGATGTCAGGAGAGACCATTTGCCCTTGGGATAAGTCAACCTTTAGGAGAAGTGATGAGAGTACTGATGTTTGGACGATGAGTCAAGCCTGTATGGGTAGGATTAGCAGGACACAGGTTGTCAGAGTCTTCTGTAAAGCTGACCATAGCCAAAACAGTTATGGTGATGTCCAACTATAAGTCTCATCAGCCGGATCACATTTAGGCCCCCTTTATACAACGAGACGTAAATCATCACATCCACGTTCGCTGAGACTACAATATTTACACACAGGTTCTAACAAAGGAGTTTAGGCCTTGGGGAGACGCGAGTCTATCTGAGGAGCAGCTGTATTTGCAAAGACATCATATACAGAAGAGCAAAAGAGGACAATTGATGACTCAAGTTGAAGACCAAGATAGACCAATCCCAACAATGAAGAAAGGGCCCTTTTGGTCAATGGGATGGCATCAAAGCAATTGAATGGACTCTATGGACAAATGTCATACTGGGAAGTCGTCCAGACGTGAAGGATGACAGAAAGTGACGGCATCACGTCATAAAGGATCTCAACATCCAGATCTGGAACAGTAACTAGACTTTATCTTCATTCTTCTATGACATACCTAGCATCTTGTCCCCCCTCCTACGATTGTCCCATTGTCTATCCATTCTCTACACCTGCTTCTTCCTAGAGTCACACATCCTTATAAAGGAACCTCTTTGTTGTGTGGTTTCCAAGGGTTATGGGTCAGAAGGACAATTCGGCATCTTATGACTTGGAGAACATGTTCGAGGGGTTCTGACTCACGATATTTGAAGACTTGTGGAACCGTTTTGTTGTATCGTTTACAAGGGTTATAGACTGGAAGGACAATGGGGGACCTTATGACTTAGAGGACATATTCGAGGGGTTCTGACTCACGATATTTGAAGACTTGAGGAACCGTTTTGTTGTGTCGTTTACAAGGGTTATAGACTAGAAGGACAATGGGGGACCTTATGACTTAGAGGACATGTTCGAGGGGTTCTGATTCACTTATTTGGAGACTTGAGGAACCTTCTTTTCTTATCGTTTACATAAGTTATAGGTCGGAAGGACAATGGTGTGTTTTACGACTCAGAGAACATGGTCAAGGGGTCTCGACTCACTATATTTGGAGAAGTAAAATGAATGACAAGACCCTCAGGAGACACAACAGATACAACTGATGGACAAGCCAACTTGAACATAGCTGGCTCAGTGAGAACAATTCCCCAATGTGTATCTTTATAGGTTCTCAGAACACGAAGAACACAATGAGGGCAGTATGCAATGTAGCGTAAAGTGATACAAATGTTAACATTGCAGCAGGGATGGATACAGTGTCTTTCTTAAGGACATGTAACGCTATATCCTTTGTGATGTAGTCACCCCCAGTTGTAAGAGGAGATCGAAGCAGATCTGTGTCTCAGACAAATTAAGGGTCTCGTGCCCCCCTCTTTACTAGCTCAGCCCCCATATTCCTATTGTTCTATGTAAGAGTGGTCTTACCTTATCTGTGCCACACTCTGTGCCCCAGTTTGAGGTTCGCCAGTCAGACAGATGCCATCTGGTACCCCCCAAAAATCATATCCTTATCCACATGGAGTGAGGATGAAGAAGAGATGTCCCTTTTCCAAGTTGGAGATCTGGCACTAAATCCTGAGAACGGCTCCTGCATCCAAGTGTAAAGACAAAGTCAGATTCATTGACAAGGGTGCCCCGTCTCCCCCAAACCACAGGGGACTGGTGCGGTCTATGGAGAGAGAAAGAAGCTGGACAATCCAGAGGAAATAAGGGGCCGGGGCTGTGTAATGGGCCAGGGAGGGGAGGGAGAGAGAGAATGAGAGCAGGGGGAGGGAGGCACAGCTGAGAGGGGGGAGACTGGGCTGGAGCCGTAACAAAACTCTCAAAAGTTTCCTGCTTCTCTTAACCCCTCCGTTGCCATATGAGAAGTCACTGTGTGCTGGTACCGGTATCTGCCTACCTCTCCGCAGGTACCTACCTGCCCCTCTATAAACCCTTTTGCACTGGCTACCTTTCCGGTATAGGTACTGGCACCATATAACTAATTCGGTGGCTTATTCTATACACCATAATGCAAATAGATTTTGTAAATTTTGCAAAAAATTAGGGGCACGCTCTATGGACTTAGCTAGGCTGCTGCTTGTACAGCATATACCCTGGGTGCCATGCCATGCCAAGGCGGTGCCAATAAACCAATTGGAATCGATCAGGGTGTTTAGACAGAAGGTAAGGCTAGGTAGGGCTACATGGCGACCTTGACCACAATTCTAGTCCTGCAACCAAGCCCGCTGTGTTGCTGTGCACTAATGTGAGTGAATGGAGTCTCGAGGGTGCTGCAACAATGACTTCTATTTCCAAAAAAAATCAGCGCTTGATCTTTTTGCAGCTAGAAATCGCAGTCGCAGCGACCTCCGGGTCTCAATGAGACTCTATTCCCTTACATTACATTCCCGACACATTGCATGATGGGAGTCACAGCCAAGGTGGCCGTGTAGCCCCAACCTTAGGGCAGCAAATGTAATATTTACCCCTGGTGAAGTATAACCTGGCTACAACTCTGCCCCCTACTGACTAGTGCACAGAACCTCTGGGATTAATTCTAAAGCAGGGTCTATTCATTAGAGGGTCTATAACAAACCCTTCCCCATTACAGAGGTATTTGCCGGGGTCTCCCTTTAATCACTATCAGACCATTATTTACATGCACAGATGTTGTGCTATAATGGGAAAGGTTCTTCTATAAGTCACAGCAATCACCACATTGGAATATTTGCACTGACCCATGTAGGGAATATTTAGAAGTATTTCATTAGCTGTTGTTATAGAGAGCAGGGAACAAAAAGTGGCCGTATACCCTCAATGGTTATTCCAAATGACTCCCTCGTGCACATGCACACTCGGTTCAGCATGCACATGAGTGATGAATGGGGAAAGGGGAGTAAACCTCTGTCAGACATCTCCCGATGGTGGCTTGTGTCCCTTGAGAAGAAGCGTGTAGCAATAGGTGGTGCAGAGGTAGCAATTCCTAGAGGACCTTGGAGCCTCAGGGGGCCTGGGGGCTTCTCTACAACATAAGAAGACACTGGTATTATAGATAGTACATGGTAAGGGGGCCTGTTATTTATTTTACCTTGAGGCCCAAGACCTTCAAATTGGACCATCTTGTGAATAAAGGATTGAGCAGGTTGAAATTCTGCAGATATCGGGGGAGAGTCAGGACACCCCATTTGGCCTGTGTTCATGTAATGTGCATGGGCGACTTTCTTGAGCCGCTGTTTCGTAACCAGGTTAATGGCTCTTCCATAGTCTGTAGCCCATACACATGGCGGCTCATTCTACCAACAACTGTTCCTCCTAATTCTCCAAATCTAAGATGGCTTGTTTCGGCTAAGCGTTCATGTGTTGTCAATGGAGAGGGGAGTAATCCACCACCAGACACCATTATGTTCCTGAGAATTAAGGATCAGGAAATGAAATTCATCATGTCCGATCCTTCTTTACCATTGGGGGTCCCCATATCCAATGATTACCACTACAGCCAAAACTGATGGGTCAGGTCATCAGTATGAACACTTGATTTGAGCCTGGAAACCCACCCATTGAAGAACTGTAAGTTCTGACCGTCTTCAAGACAGATAGATGAGTCCCAGAGGTGAGAATACCCCTTTAAGGGATCATAACTCCCCTTTAATGGTGCTATATCTCTATAGGATCCACTGGGGGATGAGGACACTTACTGTTTGTCTTGTAACAGGCTTTGTGTTTCCATCCCGGAGAACTTCTTTAACGTTGGGGCTCAGGACTTTCAGGTACTTTTTCCGATCTCCAGTCTTCTTGCCAAATTTTCAGGATCATTTACACTGGAGATGTCACGTGGAGATGGAGGTCTGTTCTTTGTAGAGGGTTCTCGTGTGTGTGTGAATACGGACAAGTCTCCTTATGCTCCAGATCATGGACGTCCCAGCAGTCTCTTTTCTAGCCGTGTCTAATTTTTTTTTTACATTGGGGCCCCTTCGCTTTTTGCTTGTTGCAAAACTACAACTCCCAGTATCCACAGCTATCAGAGATGTTGGATGTTGTAGTAGGAGAACCACAGGTTGGAACATGCATAAAAAATCCACATAAAACTATTTTTTCATACATTTGGACTTTCTCTCTATCGTCTCTGCCATGACTTTTGTCTCCATAAAAGATGTTTTCAAGAAATAATTCAGAAAAACACCAAAAACGGACACACCATTGATTTCTGTGTAATCCCATGTTTTACCTCTGGAGGTGCTGTAGGAAAATGGAACAGTTACTGCCAGGTTAAGGCTGGAGCAATACAGCGATTTGGGACAACAATGATGCAGCCAATGATGGCCATGTTTGCAGTTCAGCCCCATTCAAGTGAATGGGGCTGAGCTGTAATACCAAGCACAACCACTACACAGTGTATGACGCTTTACTTGGCTTTCTGTGAAGAGACTGCCATATGCAAAGGCTATGGACTCTTCAAGCAGTTGATCGTCGGGGCCACAGGATAGATCATGAAATCTGTGGGGTTTGACACCTGGACCCTGCACGGATCATCTGTTGCAACAGCCTCTGGGTCCTGGAAGCTGCTAGTGGATGGATAGGAGTAATAGGAGCTGCGTTGCACCGCTATTCAGAGGACCTGGCTGGTGCAACACTATTCAGAGGACCTGTCTGCTGCACCACTATTCAGAGGACCTGTCTGCTGCACCACTATTCAGAGGACTTGGCTGCTGCACCACTATTCAGAGGACCTGGCTGCTGCACCACTATTCAGAGGACCTGGCTGCTGCACCACTATTCAGAGGACCTGGCTGCTGCACCACTATTCAGAGGACCTGGATGCTGCACCACTATTCAGAGGACCTGGCTGGTGCACCACTATTCAGAGGACCTGGCTGCTCCACCACTATTCAGAGGACCTGTCTGCTGCACCACTATTCAGAGGACCTGTCTGCTGCACCACTATTCAGAGGACTTGGCTGCTGCACCACTATTCAGAGGACCTGACAGCTGTACCACTATTCAGAGGACCTGTCTGCTGCACCACAATTCAGAGGACCTGTCTGCTGCACCACCATTCAGAGGATCTGGCTGCTGCACCACTATTCAGAGGACTTGGCTGCTGCACCACTATTCGGAGGACCTGTCTGCTGCACCACAATTCAGAGGACCTGGCTGCTGCACCACTATTCAGAGGACCTGGTAGCTGCACCACTATTCAGAGGACCTGTCTGCTGCACCACTATTCAGAGGATCTGGCTGCTGCACCACTATTCAGAGGACTTGGCTGCTGCACCACTATTCAGAGGACTTGGCTGCTGCACCACTATTCAGAGGACTTGGCTGCTGCACCACTATTCAGAGGACTTGGCTGCTGCACCACTATTCAGAGGACCTGGCTACTGCACCACTATTCAGAGAATCTGGCTGCTGCACCACTATTCAGAGGACCTGACAGCTGCACCAATATTCAGAGGACCTGTCTGCTGCACCACTATTCAGAGGACCTGACAGCTGTACCACTATTCAGAGGACCTGTCTGCTGCACCACTATTCAGAGGACCTGTCTGCTGCACCACTATTCAGAGGACCTGGTTGTTGCACCACTATTCAGAGGACCTGTCTGCTGCGCCACTATTCAGAGGACCTGGCTGCTGCACCACTATTCAGAGGACCTTGCTGCTGCACCACTATTCAGAGGACCTGACAGCTGCACCACTATTTAGAGGACCTGTCTGCTGCACCACTATTCAGAGGACCTGGATGCTTCACCACTATTCAGAGGACCTGGCTGCTGCACCACTATTCAGAGGACCTGTCTGCTGCACCACTATTCAGAGGACCTGGCTGCTGCACCACTATTCAGAGGACCTGTCTCCTGCGCCACTATTCAGAGGACCTGTCTGCTGCACCACTATTCAGAGGACCTGTCTGCTGCGCAACTATTCAGTGGACCTGGCTGCTGCACCACTATTCAGAGGACCTGGCTGCTGCACCACTATTCAGAGGACCTGTCTGCTGCACCACTATTCAGAGGACCTAGCTGCTGCACCACTATTCAGAGGACCTGTCTGCTGCACCACCATTCAGAGGACCTGTCTGCTGCACCACTATTCAGAGGACCTGTCTGCTGCACCACTATTCAGAGGACCTGTCTGCTGCACCACTATTCAGAGGACCTGTCTGCTGCACCACTATTCAGAGGACCTGTCTGCTGCACCACTATTCAGAGGACCTGTCTGCTGCACCACTATTCAGAGGACCTGGCTGCTGCACCACTATTCAGAGGACCTGTCTCCTGCGCCACTATTCAGAGGACCTGTCTGCTGCACCACTATTCAGAGGACCTGTCTGCTGCGCAACTATTCAGTGGACCTGGCTGCTGCACCACTATTCAGAGGACCTGGCTGCTGCACCACTATTCAGAGGACCTGTCTGCTGCACCACTATTCAGAGGACCTAGCTGCTGCACCACTATTCAGAGGACCTGTCTGCTGCACCACCATTCAGAGGACCTGTCTGCTGCACCACTATTCAGAGGACCTGTCTGCTGCACCACTATTCAGAGGACCTGTCTGCTGCACCACTATTCAGAGGACCTGTCTGCTGCACCACTATTCAGAGGACCTGGCTGCTGCACCACTATTCAGAGGACCTGGCTGCTGCACCACTATTCAGAGGACCTGGCAGCTGAACCACTCCTATTATCTCAGTAGGAATGGTGCTGCATTCACTCCCTATCTACTGGCAGCGTCCATAGGTCCAGGGTCTGCATGTCGGACCCCTCAGATCATATAATGAGGTCTGATACTTTGGATATGTCATATATAAAAACTCAATATCAATATCCCATTACCTATAACTGATTTTAGCATCATACCCTGCTGGCCATGACATTTGCCCTCGGGCTGGTTTTGCTGACACAGTGACAGCTTCTCCTCCCTACATGTTGTATATGACAATGGTCACAGCAGGACGGCCGCCGCTAAGTGTGCGCTCCCCACGTCCCTCCTCAGGCCCGCCGCGGGCCCGACTTCATCCTCTGCCATCTTGTCTTCCGCCTTCTTCCTGTCTCTTTGATGAACACTATGTAAACCGTCCATTGTTTGTAAAATAATCAGACAAGTAACATAGTGGAGAGTTTGCTTCCATTCATTTCTCTGGGATCCTCCTCTTGTCAGGATCTGTCCCAGGGGCCCCAGAGATTATTTAGTTTTCCTTTTTTTTTTTTATCTGTCCTCCCACGAGTCCATACATCTCAGCAGTGTCCAGCGCTGTTTTATCTGGAAAGGACCCATAACACTGTTCATTCTGAAATTTCTGGTTCATGAATAGAATGCCAGGACCACAGTGAAGACTGAAACCACTCTGCACATTTACATTGTTCAGATGTAACATCAACAGAAGTGGATAACTCTATAACCTTGTGACAACGGCGCCTGTCAAGGAATGGAAGATATACTAGGTGGCAACTGAACACGTCTTGACATAGATATATTGGAAGCAGGAAAATTGGCAAGCACAAGGATCTGAGAGACTTAGACTAGGGCATTACAGTTTGCAGCCAAAGACCGGCCAGAGAGTCAATGTTGGACCCTGTCCACCACTTAAAGCACCTTCAATGGGTACATGAGTATCAGAATCAGACCATGGAGCAATGGAAGACGATGGCCTGGTCTGAGGAATCGTGTACACCTACATCATGTGGATGGCGGCTGCATGTACGTCACCTACCAGGAGCGGAGATGTCACCAAGATGCATTATGGGAAGAAGACAAGCTGGTGGAGTTAGAGTGATCTTCTAGTCAATGTTCCTCAGAGAACCTTGGGTCCTGGTTGGGTCCTGTCCTCGTGTGGATATTACTGTGGCACGTACAACCTACTTAAATGTTGTATACCTCATATCCTTGGCATGTCAAAGGTGCCCCCTAATGGCAGTGGCCTATTTCATCAGGACAATGCTCCTGCCGCACCGCAAAAATTGGTCAAGACTGGAGTGAGGAACATGACAAAAAAGTCATCAAGGTGGGAGACTTGGCCACCATATTCTCCAGATCTCAATCCAATCCAACATCTGCTGAAAAAACAAGGCCAAGCCACGAAGGCCGCACCTCACAAATTACAGGATTCAGAAGATCTTCTGCTCACGTCTTGGTGCCAGATACCACAGGACACCTTCAGAGGTCTTGTGGAGTCCATGTCTTGATGGGCTAGAGATGTTTTGGTGGCACGAAGGAGATCTAATGTTATGGCAGATTGATGTATGTTCCTATCATACTCTATGGAGAATGTGGGAAAGTTTGATGCCGTCCCCTTTGGGAATTGTATAGGCTGTTATAACAGTCGGCACCAGTTTTCCTGGAAACAACTTGTTGAGAGCAGAAGATGACTCAAGGATGTAGATTTACCGATGACTCATGAGCTGGTTAAGGTATGGATGTATACATATTACACGGATGTGGTCTGTTTTGCTGACTCGATTATTTTGCTTAGGCAGGATGGTTGACACAGGCCCGAGCAAAAAATTTGTTAGAGTCCCCATCCAACCAATGGGACATGGAGCCGACTTGAGTCCCAATGCCAACCACAAATAGTGGATGTGATCATCTAGAATGGAAGAATGTGATTGGTGGAGATTTCCTAAATCTCAAGGTGGTGGAAACCATGGTGTCCTGTGTGCCTTTAATGTAGCTCCTCAAACGTGAAGGAGCTAGATAGTCTATTGTAGGGGAGACGTTCCTCAGAGGTCAGGGAGAAGCCCAGCTCAGTTTGGCCACCTTACTACTTCCACATGGTTGGAAGGTCACAATGCTCTTGGCCCGTAAATTCTGAATGGAGAGGCAAGGAATGGGGTTTTAAAATTGAAGGGACCTTCATTCAGTGTTGGACTGGCCCACTAGAGTACCAGTGGATCCTTTGGTGGGCCCAGGCTCTAACACAAGACTGGTCCAGCAGAAGAAAACCAAATTTGAATGGCACCGTGGTTTATTCCCAAGAACTTATTGGAGGATGGACGCCCAGACAAATCTATTGGGCTCAATGAACTGCAGCCCAACCTCCCCCTGGAGGTCACAATGCTCTTGGCCCTAAATTCTGAATGCGGAGGCAAGGGAACGGGGTTATAAAATTGAAGGGACCCCCATTCAGTGTTGGACTGACCCACCAGAGTACCAGTGAATCCTTTGGTGGGCCCAGGCTCTAACACAAGACTGGTGTAGTAGAAGACAACCAAATTTGAAGGGCACCGTGGTATATTCCCAAGAGCTTGTTGGAGGATGGACCCCCAGACAGATCTCTTGAGCTCAAGGAACCTCAGCCCGACTTCCCCCATTTGAATTTTTGAGTCACGAGGGACCTTGCTAGGACATATAATAACTTATGTGATATGAGAATGGTTTTCCAGGTGATGCCTGGTCCTGGCTCTGAAGCATATGCCCACCAGACGGCCCTATAAAAAGTGTCATAAAAAACATAGGCGGAAAATTTGTTGTAGAAGTAATACTCCCATTATCCTGTCAAGTCTGCATTCAATACAGCCGGCATCTGGTCATATATTCCTGAGACTATGTAGCCCGGTCATCGTGGCCCATCCTACTGATGCCCTCCCATCGCCGTGACTCACACAGCCGACTCTTCCACCGTATTGTCATCTCCCCATGGGACCAGAGGTTCCTGTCTACAGATAAGTGATTCCAGAGGAGAGAACTTTCCCATTTTCACTTTTTTGGAAACCATCAACAAGGAGGGAATCTGCTGCTTTTGATGGATCTTATTGTTATTCTGGTTTTGATTTATATAAAATTATCAATACCTGATGTCCTGTAGATCAGAAGAACCACGAGGGGTTCAGGTCTGGAGTCAGTCTCATTGATGCTTCACAATATCAAGCCACAGTCAGATCTGTCAACGGCAACTTGTTGGTGGTTTCCTGGTAGAAATGGAATTTTTGCACACTGATACATATTTATTGATAAGATACAAATTTCTAAAATACACGTCAGCACTAATATATTGGAGCAAGGGGCACTCGCACACCATGGTAGCCCGCCCCCGTAAGCGGATCATTAGCACATTATTAGCGTGTTCACTATTACATGCAATGTGCGTGTTATGTAATGTTCCTTTCTTTTCTCTCCTTTGTTGTCTGTCTGGAGGACATGTGTTATTAGTAGACAGTTTCCAGTCTTTGTACATCTTGAGACCAGCAGGATCTGTTACCCCAGCGTCTGCAGACCGTCCCTGCCACATCTGTACACAGAAACCATGAGTGCACGATGGGAGGAGTAGTCGTAGAAATCAATATATCATGGCAGTAAATCTGCAAATACTTATCTGATAGTGACGGCCACTTCTCTAGTCACACTCAAAGCTGCATTCAAAATCCTGCCACTTGTGCATCACTTATTACTTGTAAATCAATAGCTGTTTTTTTCTCGAAACAGTGCCACACCTGCCTACAGGTTGTATGCGGTATTGCAGCTAATCCCATGCATTGAATTAAAGCTAAGCAGCACCTATGTCGGGCGCTGTTTCTACACCTGACAACCCCTTTAAGCTTTATTGACATCAAACCGGAAACTTTCTTTAATCCTTCCCTGGATCTCCTCAAGCACTCGAGTTCTATGAAGGATTTTGTCATTGGGATTTGATCCTGCACCTTATGCCATGTCGCCTTGTAAACACCTCATCTGGTCCAGATCACGTGTGCGGCCCCTGGATCGGCCACCGTGGATGAAGCGCCTTCCAGATTTCAGAAAGAGAAGAGAAAACTTTGCAGAATTTTCTGTCTTTTTGCATTTTGCAACCCAGTTTGTGGCGCTTGGGCTGCAGAGGCCGCTGACCGCAGAGTCTGCCGGTGACACAAGTTCTGTTTGAAGTCGTCTCGCTCCGGGCGCAGCTGTTTGTCTTGTCAGCAGAATAAGCTCCATGTTCTCCCAGATGTCGTCACTTTTGCGTCCTGTGAACGATCTGCGAGAACATATCCAGATTCTGCCCTAATTTAATCCTGACATCCAGGCAGGGAAGTGATCTGAGGCGAACATGTCATCTGCAAAAATCCCACAAAGTCAGTAAAAAGCTTGTAGCCAATAAAATTTCCTGTCTGCAATGCCAGACTCTAGGCCTGTAAATAGCAGAGTCGTAGCAGCTATACGCCTTGAGACGGGGACTGGAGGGCGGCTGTGATCCCTGTACTGTGGGGGTCATTCACTGTCGTGTAGTAGCAGAACCAGTTCCCTGTTATGGACAATGCAGGGGTGGCGCTATAGGTCTGCAGGAGTACTAGTTGCATTGGGGCTCTGGTGCGTGCGGGGGCCAAAACATACTTCTAGGGTGTGCTTTCTTTTTTTACAGCCATGCCCCCATTTCTACAGACCGTGCCCCCTATAGGGGTCATTTAGGTTACTACCCGTATATATGTGTTTGGACACCATGGCAGATCCGCACCCAGCACCAAACACATAAAATATGCAAGGATTTTGGTCTGGTTTGAAGGGCACTGTGGTCTATTCCCAAGGGTTTGTTGGAGGATGGACCCTCAGAATCATCTGCTGAGCCCAAGGAACCTGGTTTTGCTGGCATGTTGCAACCTTTGCAATTTAGGGGTTAAACGTTGCACAGGGTCAGTGGAGAAACCTGCAGGGGAACTGCAAAATTAAAATAAAAAACCACCTGATTTTAAGTGGTTTCTGCAGCAGGGACTTGGAGAGGAGGATGCTGCAGAATTTGTGCGAAGTCGACGGAATTCTGGCTAAAAATATCCGTAGCAGAAATTCTGCAATTTCAAAAACCGTTGCGATTTTGTAAGTCGCAGCATGTCAATTATACCTACGGAAATTCTGACTGTTTCCCCATAGATACAATAGGGACATAAAGCCCACTGAGGAGAACTCTGCGGACTTTCTGTGAGAAGCGCCCAGGGAAAATCCGTGGTACGTTTCCATTGTAATCTTTTGCACATTGTTTTTTGGCTCGCTATGTGGGGTGTTCCATTTACAAGTAAAATATGATGCGCATATACAAAGGGCAGCAGCGGGGGTCCCTCCCAGGGAGCGGGCCGAGATAGATATCTTACCCATAGGTAGATGACCTTTTCGGGATTTCTTGGTTTTTCTCATATTTATCTTGTAGGGATCTGTTCTCCAGCTGGATCCCATCACATGCAGCGTGGAGGACACCGCTGGTATTGACTCCTCCGACTCGTCTCGGCGGACATTTCCTCATACTGTACTCATTACGTCTACAACATACCTCCTGAAGTGGAAGCTGGGACATGACTTATTCTTTCCATATACAGTATTTGTCATAGGTTACGGAGACAACGTATAGGGGGGCGTATATGGAAACTCCATCAACAGATAAGTATAGCACAATCAACAAGCAATCTGATTGGTTAGTATCGGTGGATGATCCCAAAAGTAACTAAAGGGGTTTTTTGTCACTTGTCAGGACACTGAGGTTAAGGCTACTGGGATCTGGAGCACAGGAGGCCTCAAATCCGCTATGCCTGCTACATGTGAATGAAACGTTTGTATGACCGATGCTCTATTCACTTCAATGGGACTTCCAAAGCAACCCACCCGGTCTGAGGACAAGGTGGACCCAAACTAATCTACAGGTGGACATGCAGATTCTTGTCATTGTTACTGTTTTGCTCCTTGTTGTGTATCCTACAAACCACAACCTATCCTCACATTCCGTATAGCTCAGGGTGTTTTTAGGAGATTCCCAAGCGACAGGTTACTGACTGGTTCATATCAAGGATCGGCCATGAAGAAGGATTCCCAAGAAAGGAGAAACAGCATCATCCGGCTCATCGATAGCGGTCTCTGGGCCAAGAAAATTGCCAAACTCAATCATATGAGTGCCAGGACAGTAGGGAGAATACAAAATGAAGTCCGTCCATCCATTCACAAGCCAAGAGTTGGACGTCCAGGCAAAATATCGAAGTCAACAAGTTGGCCCATCATAAGGTCTATCAGTTCTGGCAAGACAAACACGCCAGTGGAGGAGGCTTCTATGTGAGATCACAAACGTCCATGCCAACACCGTGTGACGCGTGTTACACAAGTCTGGAATGGTGGCCCGAAAAGTGAAGACGCCTCGACTTCAATATCGTCATAAGAAGTGTCGGCTCTAGTTTGCAAAAACATCCAAAAAAAGGACAATAGAAGATTGGAAACAGGTGATTAGGAGCGATGAGACGAAAGTCGATGGGTGGAAATGGGTCTAGAAGAAATCAAGGCAAAGGTGGCTAACGGATCGAGAAACTGATGGAACTCTTAAAGTTTGGTGGAAGAAGCCTGAGGATATCGGGTTGGTTCATAGCCCCCGGCATTGGATACTTGACCAGGATGGATGGTGGTCTTGGTGCTGAGCTATAGGTGAGTATCCTACAAGATGAGTTACTTTGTACACTTGAGTACTATGGGTATGGAAAGGACGACGTAGTGTTCCAGCAGGACAACAACCCGAAACATAGATCGGGCTGGATTGGCCCCCACAGTCCCCAGGCCCAACCCAATCCAACACTTGTCGGTAGAGTTGAAGGAAAACCTGTACTCTAGTGAGACAACCAGTATGCACCAACATTGGGAACGTGTAGAAGAGACCTGGGGTCAGATTATGCATCAGATCTGAAGGGTTCAGGCAGTGGTGAATGCAAAGGTGGATTTACAAAATAATCAAAATTTAGATTTTTAGGAACAAAACAGTAACAATGGCAAGAGTCTTCAGAACTGATGATATGCTAAATAGTTACTAGTCACATTTAGGTATGAGATCACCAAGAGGACTGTCTATATAATGATGGGAGTCTCATGTTCCAAGCTGTAGTAGATGTTGAGATCTGGAGCCTAGTCACAAGGTCACAACATTGTTACCTTTTTGCTCTGATAACATTGTAAATACATTCCGCCACCACTAGGGGGAACTTTCTGTATACACTGCATACATTGAACACAATACTACACCAGTATGCCTGAAGCTTCACAGCTCCCTCTAGTGGTGGTTTTAGACATAACAAGCTTTACCATTTAAGACTGGGTCATTGTAGAGGGTTTGGAGCTCTGTATCAGTAACATGAAGCTTCTCCTACTATAAAGATATATAAGAGATTACTCAGCACAACATGTTAGGCCTACAAATGACCTGGACTTATAAATGGACAATCACAGGAGGAATAATAAACATGAAGTCACCAGTGAGTGGGCCGACACTAGAGACTGCCGATACAGGGAGTGGGAATAATACAAATAATGGTGCAATGATATAATACCGTCAGTGTGTGTGATACAAGTTCTCTGATATGGGCGGTACACACTCAGCTCTTGTCAAAGGTATCTCCATTGTTGTATCACTGACCTTGGCTCCCCGTTATAGGGATTGATGGGAGTCTCATGTGTGGTTATATATATGTGGTCAACTCTTTGGTGGTCTATAATGGAACATTCCTCCTTTATATCCAGTGAGTCGGTGAATACGATATACCCTATAGGAAGAGGGGTTAATGGTGCAACACGAAAGAACGCTGTTACGTCTAGCGCGCATCCAGACTACACAAACAATAGTAATGTATGAGATGAGAGCCCGGGCATGTTCCGTAGGCGCAGACATTGTATACATAAAACATATAGGCTGCGGGGAGAGGTTCCTGGTTATTTATGACAATGGTAACAGGATACAAGTCCTGCGTCGTCTCCTGGCTGGGATCTCCATTCTGTGGGGAGAGAGACAGGGGTCCCATTGGCCGTGAGCTCAGCGCCTTGGAATGTCAGAGGCTACAGATGAGATTCTCCTGAAATAAAACACGTGTTATCCCCGATTGTCAGCAGAAGCCAGATCAAACCCAACCTATATATAACACCGCGCCGGGGCCCCACAAACCTCGATTTATCTGCGCGTACACCAAAATTACTACAACTTCATGTTTATGGATTCTATTTATACCTTACCTTAGCTGCACTCTCCGCTCCACCAGAGAGCCTGCCCCATAAATAGCAGGAGTCACCATATACTGCTTACTTATATCTGTTCATGGGAAAGCTGGGTGACAACCTGGAGGGATCCTGAAATAAGGGGCGGCCTACTGAACTCCCAGAAGACCTGGCTAGTCTGCCTAGATGGCTGTTATTCCCTATGTGACATGAGTACGGTATGTGCCAGTTCTGTCTCTAAAAGGTTTGCAGTTTGTCAGTAGCAGATTACACTAGCCCACCGGTCCTCCACTAGCCCACCAGTCCTCCACTAGCCCACCAGTTCTCCACTAGCCCACCAGTTCTGCACTAGCCCACCAGTCCTCCACTAGCCCACCAGTCCTCCACTAGCCCACCAGTTCTCCACTAGCCCACCAGTCCTCCACTAGCCCACCAGTTCTCCACTAGCCAACCAATTCTCCACTAGCCCACCAGTCCTCCCCTAGCCAACCAATTCTCCAGTAGCCCACCAGTTCTCCACTAGCCCACCAGTTCTCCACTAGCCCACCAGTCCTCCACTAGCCCACCAATTCTCCACTAGCCCACCAGTCCTCCACTGGCCCAAGCACTTGGAAGGATATATATAAAGAGAGAGATTTCCTGAACCATTTTCGGCAAGTTGGTGGCATAAATTATAATAAATCTTCCTGGGCTGATGGCCACACCCCCTGCGCACCTTTTCCACACCCCTTTTTCAGGAAAGCGCAAATTTTTTTGCAAAAATTGCCAACTTTTTATGCCTTGTAAGCTAGAAAACTGGCATACAAAGCATCATAAATCTGCCCATTGTGTTGGTGGTGCCCCTTTTTGTGACATGGGTAAGCCAACGTGTGTCACCCCTTTTTCGGCTACACATAATGTGTCCTCCCCTAAGTAGCCACATCACTAGGGCATGAGACCGACTGTGGCCGTGTCCCTTATCTCCAGGGGCCCCTATGTAGCCGTAGGGGTTCCTGGTGGTCTATACGTCCTCCAGACCTCCGGCAGGAGCGCACTGCTGGATTGTACACAGTTAATCTCAGAACATCCTGAAAATATAAGATTGCAGAATAGAAGCGAAAATATTATTTCTGTTTCCCGTAACAACGCGCTAAATATACGAGACCACTAAATACACGGCAGACTAAATCCAGCCTCATCCTAGTCTATAGCGAAGAGCTCCACCCGGGATCTGTCCTTAACTCTGTGCAATCTGCACCGGCGGGGGTAGGGGCACAAAGAGTAAGGACATATGTACATAGAGGGGCGGCAGAGATCACACAGAGGAACAGAAACCAACATGCAGAATTGTGAGCGCAGCTCTAGAGTATAATACAGACTGTAACACAGGATTAGTAACAGATAAGTAATAATATCTACAGTGACTGCACCAGCAGAATAGTGAGCGCAGCTCTGGGGTATAATACAGGATAAGTAATGTAATGTATGTACACAGTGACTGCACCAGCAGAATAGTGAGTGCAGCTCTGGGGTATAATACAGGATAAGTAATGTAATGTATGCACACAGTGACTGTACCAGCAGAATAGTGAGCGCAGCTCTGGAGTATAATACAGGATAAGTAATGTAATGTATGTACACAGTGACTGCACCAGCAGAATAGTGAGCGCAGCTCTGGGGTATAATACAGGATAAGTAATGTAATGTATGTACACAGTGACTGTACCAGCAGAATAGTGAGCGCAGCTCTGGAGTATAATACAGGATAAGTAATGTAATGTATGTACACAGTGACTGTACCAGCAGAATAGTGAGTGCAGCTCTGGAGTATAATACAGGATAAGTAATGTAATGTATGTACACAGTGACTGTACCAGCAGAATAGTGAGCGCAGCTCTGGAGTATAATACAGGATAAGTAATGTAATGTATGTACACAGTGACTGCACCAGCAGAATAGTGAGCGCAGCTCTGGAGTATAATACAGGATAAGTAATGTAATGTAATGTATGTACACAGTGACTGTACCAGCAGAATAGTGAGCACAGCTCTGGAGTATAATACAAGATGTAATTCAGGATCAGTACATTAACATACCTAAACCTACAACTTTTTGACATTGTTGTATTCGTCTTCATGTTTACATTTTCCAAAAAGCCGTAGATCTGAGATAAGTGTCACCACTAAAGGTCGCAGCAAGGTCAAGGTTTTCCCATAGACTTATATTCTATAGTACTTAGCACTGAAGACCATTCATTAGTCTTTATTGTTTTGTTTTTTTTTCCATGGTTGTGAATGTGCGGTCAGTCTGGTGTATACAGTATGTATCTCTATGTATATCCTTTAAGAACATGTTCTTAGCAGATGAAAGGGATCTGAGAAAATACCATTAAAGGGAAACAGACGCATTTACCTATGCCATCCATGTGCCGAGTAATAAGATGCCTTTAAGGGGTTGTGTAGTGAGAAGTTCTACAAGTCTCCTCTATATTTTCTATACTAGTTCCTTATGGTTTATTTCATAGGAATCTATAGGGGATAAAATCTATTTTGGTCATGTGACGGTGACGACGACGACGATGATGACGATGATGATGACGACAACAAAGACGATGATGTGTCTATCACATGATCAAGGTTTATTGGTAAATTGTTAAAGGGATTCTACCACTAAATAGCTATTTTTTCTGCTTTAGACGTCAGAATAGCCTTTAGAAAGTCTATTCGTCTCTTACCTTTAGACGTGGTCTCCGCGCCGCCGTTCCTTAGAAATCCCGTTTTTTACCGGTATGCTAATGAGTTCTCTCGCAGCAATGGGGGCGGGCCCCAGCGCTCAAATGGCGATGGGGCGTCCCCCTTGCTGCCCGAGAACTCTCTCCAGCGACGCCTCCTTTTTCAGCTGCATCCTCCCCTTCTCTGTCGTCTTCCTTCTGTGTCAGCTCCAACGCCTGCGCAGTTGGCTCTGCCAGCAAGACACTAGTAGAGCCGACTGTGCATGCCGCCCGGCAGCCATATTTTCGAGGCCGCAATTGTGCGCACGTGCAGTACGCTTCTCGAAGTCTTCGCTGAACAGAGCATACTGCGCATGCTCAGTAAGGTCTGTACTGTACAAGTGCCAGAGCTGGCACAGAAGGAAGACGACAGAGAAGGGGAGGATCCAGCTGAAGAAGGAGGCGTCGCTAGAGAGAGTTCTCTGGCAGCAGGGGGGACGCCCCATCACCGTTTGAGCGCTGGGGCCCGCCCCCATTGCTGCGAGAGAACTCATTAGCATACCGGTAAAAACCGGTATTTCTAAGGAATGGTGGCGCGGAGACCACGTCTAAAGGTAAGAGACGAATAGGCTTTCTAAAGGCAATTCCTACGTCTAAAGCAGAAAAAATAGCGATTTAGTGGTAGAATCCCTTTAAAGTCTTCATTGTACTGTGTATATGCTGAATCAGGACATCACCTTTAAGTGGCTTATACTGGTCGGCCGTGGCTCCCAATAATACAAGGACATGGATGATGTATAAAGCAGCTGTGCGGAGCGCGGTGCGACTACAGAGATGGGCTCGGGTGATATCAGGCGCCCTGACAGAGACAGCCTGCAGATTGTGGAGCAGAAACACATGCACAGACGCCCCGACCCTCCACGGGCGCCCGGATACATCTCTGGGACTTTTATGGGGTTTATTATCCCTTTTTTGGACAAAAATGACAAAACTTTCTGTCTCCTCTCAGTGACCTGATGTGTTATAAACCTGACGCAGCAGCCGGGGCAGAGAGACACTAAGGCTGTGTGCACACTGGCCAGATACAACAAGTCTGGACTATATCTGTCACATGTCAACGAGGGAGGCCTCTCAGTACCCCTGATATGTATTTTTTAGTAAACGTTTCTATTCCCCGCAAAGCATCTTTTCTGATAATTCTGTGTCGTTCCTCTGTTATTCCTCCAGGAAACATAAATATATTAACAGTTGTTACCATTAGGGGGCGTAACATCACAGCTGGGCAATATAGCCCTCACCACATTATAAATAGCATCCATGTTGGGTACTGCAGTGTTGTCCCATAGTACAGAGCACTGACGCTCACCCTGGCACTGCAAAACAGCTGATCTGTGGGGGTCCCAACAGCCCCCCTCCCACCTACAACAGAGACAGACCATCCCCAGCCCCATGTTATGGCAGCTTCTGAATTCACACACCCTGCTACACTAATTTGGGTTGGAGGGTATTTGAGGAGGGGGGCGACCATTACCCTGAGCGGTTACACTAGACTAATAGACAAAACTCTCCTCGGGTCTCTATTAATCTCGCCGGCTTTCAAGCCTGTGCCAGCGCCTCTGATCCAGTCTTGTAACTATGCCACGAGTATACAGCGAGGGTGCACGGAGGCCGTGAGAGTCGCCAGCCAAAACCGTATTTATTTTACAGTTAGAACAGTTAGTCAGATTTATATACAAAGTATCTCATCCAGGACGACTACAGGCCCTGCCAGGAGGAGCAACCTTACCGTTCTGGGAGATTATACTAACAGCATTGCATTGCCATTTTAGTTTATCAGAGACAAATTGACAATTTGGAATATCCCAGTCGATCTCGGCGCTGAAAAATATCGGTTTGCCCATTTCTAGTAGCAACGTGGGCACATCCTCTGCCGTAGCAAATCTCCTCCATACCCAGAGCAGTGTAGCGTGAAGAATCCGACAACTGAACAGAAACCAGCACGGGGTTGTCGACTTTGCCCCCTTCTCTTTTTGTTGTAAGAATGCTGTTTGATTTCCCTACAGCACCCCCGCAGGGGAAATGAAGTATTACATGGTTCCTACTGAAATAAGGGAGCTGTCTATGTAACGCACAGATGTGTAAGGTCCTCCAGAGCATGAGACACTCTTAGTAACACTCTCTGCCCCAACTTAGTGTCCAGAATAGGATAAAATTTCCCTTTCAGTTTATTTGAACCCCTTTTACGTGACCCTATAAACGGTATTTTATACATAAGATATTTATTTTACTGCTACTTGAGAGCAACATAAAAGCATCTGCTCTCTTGTCTGCGGCCACGGACTGCATGCGTTGCGCACCACATGACACCGTGACATCATGCTTGGCTGACTGTCCTCCTTCTCTACGTTCCCAGGGTCAGAAGAACTTGTCTGGAGGAGGGGAAGCAAGGAGAGAAAGAGAAGATGTGAAAAAGTGCTCCGGTCCTGGGTCAGGGAGGTTACAGAGGGAAAAGTGACAGACCCTGGCACTCAGGGCATATTGGGTGTTGTAGTTACACAAACAGATGGGAAGCCCAAAGGCCACACCCTGGGATATACATATATATATATGGAAGGTAAAGAGCCTTCAGTAGGGGTAGTGCTCAAGTTTCATTCCCCTGTTTATTTGCCTACCCCGTCCATTCAGTTTTTGCCTGTTATAGGGTCTTCTGAACTTGGGTGGTTCTAAAATGTTGTCCCTGTTATTTTGTCATAGCAGCCACTAGAGGGAGTCCTTTGGGGTCTCATTTTCTTTGGATGGATGTTTGGGCTCCTTTGGGTTGTTGTCCCTTTAATAGTTGGTTACCTTGTGGCATCTGCAGGTGACTTTTAGTGTAACCAAGCTGGATTTATGGCTGTGGGTAAGGGGCAAGGGCGATGGCCTTAGGCGGCAATACATGGAATAAACGGGGGGGCATGTTTCATTTTTATTTGGCCACTATTTATTGTATCAAAGCAATCAATAGCGGACGATAATCTTTACTCATCTGTGAAGTAAGACATGGCGGCCATTCAGAGGATTAGACATCGATGTAATATCTCTCACGTCCCGCAGAGTCCTCCTCTTGGACTCACACAAGGGGGCCCCATCCAGTGGCTCCTATATAATAATAGGGCATATGATCAGGGGTTGCCTGTCTGCAGCTGCCTATGCGGTATATGTGATGTTTACGATATGGACCTCGATATAATAATAATTCTGTATCGTTGTTGGATAATGAATGACACATTAACCCATTAGAAATGACGATGTCTTGTTTATAGACGTCTCCTAATGGACTTTATGGCTCCGAAGACTCAAAACCATGGGAAAAGAAAAGTTGGCGCGATAGTAGTGACTGTAGTAAAGAAAGAGTCCATGACGGAGGAAAGTCACACATAAATCAAATATTAGAGCCAAATGAGGAGATGTTCAAAGATCTGAAGGCTCCAGCCTTGGCAGAGGAGAGCGAGCAACTCACATAGTGAACAACGGTCCCCGAGCCTGACATAGTGAAGATGTAGGGACCACAGAGGTTGGAGGTGAACCCAGTCCTGGTGCTGTAGGGGGACAAAGGCCCATGTACTATATATCTGTAACACTATACATGAAGGGTGCAGAGGTGTATGTATTATCACAGTCTTGGCATTACTACATGGTAATCTGCAGAATTGGATGATATGCTGGTTCTGGTGACAGTAACCTATCTATCTGCAGGGCTGGGGTGATATGCTGGTTCTGGTGACAGTAACCTATCTATCTGCAGGACTGGGGTGATATGCTGGTTCTGGTGACAGTAACCTATCTATCTGCAGGACTGGGGTGATATGCTGGTTCTGGTGACAGTAACCTATCTATCTGCAGGGCTGGGGTGATATGCTGGTTCTGGTGACAGTAACCTATCTATCTGCAGGGCTGGGGTGATATGCTGGATCTGGTGACAGTAACCTATCTATCTGCAGGGCTGGGGTGATATGCTGGTTCTGGTGACAGTAACCTATCTATCTGCAGGGCTGGGGTGATATGCTGGTTCTGGTGACAGTAACCTATCTATCTGCAGGACTGGGGTGATATGCTGGTTCTGGTGGTGACAGTAACCTATCTATCTGCAGGGCTGGGGTGATATGCTGGTTCTGGTGACAGTAACCTATCTATCTGCAGGGCTGGGGTGATATGCTGGTTCTGGTGACAGTAACCTATCTATCTGCAGGGCTGGGGTGATATGCTGGATCTGGTGACAGTAACCTATCTATCTGCAGGGCTGGGGTGATATGCTGGTTCTGGTGACAGTAACCTATCTATCTGCAGGGCTGGGGTGATATGCTGGTTCTGCTGACAGTAACCTATCTATCTGCAGGGCTGGGGTGATATGCTGGATCTGGTGACAGTAACCTATCTATCTGCAGGGCTGGGGTGATATGCTGGTTCTGGTGACAGTAACCTATCTATCTGCAGGGCTGGGGTGATATGCTGGCTCTGGTGACAGTAACCTATCTATCTGCAGGACTGGGGTGATATGCTGGTTCTGGTGACAGTAACCTATCTATCTGCAGGGCTGGGGTGATATACTGGTTCTGGTGACAGTAACCTATCTATCTGCAGGGCTGGGGTGATATGCTGGTTCTGGTGACAGTAACCTATCTATCTGCAGGGTTGGGGTGATATGCTGGGTCTGGTGACAGTAACCGATCTATCTGCAGGGCTGGGGTGATATGCTGGTTCTGGTGACAGTAACCTATCTATCTGCAGGGCTGGGGTGATATGCTGGTTCTGGTGACAGTAACCTATCTATCTGCAGGACTGGGGTGATATGCTGGTTCTGGTGACAGTAACCTATCTATCTGCAGGGCTGTGATTATATGCTGGTTCTGGTGACAGTAACTTATCTATCTGCAGGGCTTGGGTGATATGCTGGTTCTGGTGACAGTAACCTATCTATCTGCAGGGCTGGGGTGATATGCTGGGTCTGGTGACAGTAACCTATCTATCTGCAGGGCTTGGGTGATATACTGGGTCTGGTGGCAGTAACCTATCTATCTGCAGGGCTGGGGTGATATGCTGGTTCTGGTGACAGTAACCTATCTATCTGCAGGACTGGGGTGATATGCTGGTTCTGGTGACAGTAACCTATCTATCTGCAGGACTGGGGTGATATGCTGGTTCTGGTGACAGTAACCTATCTATCTGCAGGGCTGGGGTGATATGCTGGTTCTGGTGACAGTAATCTATCTATCTGCAGGGCTGGGGTGATATACTGGTTCTGGTGACAGTAACCTATCTATCTGCAGGGCTGGGGTGATATGCTGGTTCTGGTGACAGTAACCTATCTATCTGCAGGGTTGGGGTGATATGCTGGGTCTGGTGACAGTAACCTATCTATCTGCAGGGCTGGGGTGATATGCTGGTTCTGGTGACAGTAACCTATCTATCTGCAGGACTGGGGTGATATGCTGGTTCTGGTGACAGTAACCTATCTATCTGCAGGGCTGGGGTGATATACTGGTTCTGGTGACAGTAACCTATCTATCTGCAGGGCTGGGGTGATATGCTGGTTCTGGTGACAGTAACCTATCTATCTGCAGGGTTGGGGTGATATGCTGGGTCTGGTGACAGTAACCTATCTATCTGCAGGGCTGGGGTGATATGCTGGTTCTGGTGACAGTAACCTATCTATCTGCAGGGTTGGGGTGATATGCTGGGTCTGGTGACAGTAACCTATCTATCTGCAGGGTTGGGGTGATATGCTGGGTCTGGTGACAGTAACCTATCTATCTGCAGGACTGGGGTGATATGCTGGTTCTGGTGACAGTAACCTATCTATCTGCAGGACTGGGGTGATATGCTGGTTCTGGTGACTATAACCTATCTATCTGCAGGACTGGGGTGATATGCTGGTTCTGGTGACAGTAACCTATCTATCTGCAGGGCTGGGGTGATATGCTGGTTCTGGTGACAGTAACCTATCTATCTGCAGTACTGGGGTGATATGCTGGTTCTGGTGACAGTAACCTATCTATCTGCAGGGCTGGGGTGATATGCTGGGTCTGGTGACAGTAACCTATCTATTTGCAGGGCTTGGGTGATATACTGGGTCTGGTGGCAGTAACCTATCTATCTGCAGGGCTGGGGTGATATGCTGGTTCTGGTGACAGTAACCTATCTATCTGCAGGACTGGGGTGATATGCTGGTTCTGGTGACAGTAACCTATCTATCTGCAGGACTGGGGTGATATGCTGGTTCTGGTGACAGTAACCTATCTATCTGCAGGGCTGGGGTGATATGCTGGTTCTGGTGACAGTAATCTATCTATCTGCAGGGCTGGGGTGATATACTGGTTCTGGTGACAGTAACCTATCTATCTGCAGGGCTGGGGTGATATGCTGGTTCTGGTGACAGTAACCTATCTATCTGCAGGGTTGGGGTGATATGCTGGGTCTGGTGACAGTAACCTATCTATCTGCAGGGCTGGGGTGATATGCTGGTTCTGGTGACAGTAACCTATCTATCTGCAGGGCTGGGGTGATATGCTGGTTCTGGTGACAGTAACCTATCTATCTGCAGGGTTGGGGTGATATGCTGGGTCTGGTGACAGTAACCTATCTATCTGCAGGGTTGGGGTGATATGCTGGGTCTGGTGACAGTAACCTATCTATCTGCAGGACTGGGGTGATATGCTGGTTCTGGTGACAGTAACCTATCTATCTGCAGGACTGGGGTGATATGCTGGTTCTGGTGACTATAACCTATCTATCTGCAGGACTGGGGTGATATGCTGGTTCTGGTGACAGTAACCTATCTATCTGCAGGGCTGGGGTGATATGCTGGTTCTGGTGACAGTAACCTATCTATCTGCAGTACTGGGGTGATATGCTGGTTCTGGTGACAGTAACCTATCTATCTGCAGGGCTGGGGTGATATGCTGGGTCTGGTGACAGTAACCTATCTATTTGCAGGGCTTGGGTGATATACTGGGTCTGGTGGCAGTAACCTATCTATCTGCAGGGCTGGGGTGATATGCTGGTTCTGGTGACAGTAACCTATCTATCTGCAGGACTGGGGTGATATGCTGGTTCTGGTGACAGTAACCTATCTATCTGCAGGACTGGGGTGATATGCTGGTTCTGGTGACAGTAACCTATCTATCTGCAGGGCTGGGGTGATATGCTGGTTCTGGTGACAGTAATCTATCTATCTGCAGGGCTGGGGTGATATACTGGTTCTGGTGACAGTAACCTATCTATCTGCAGGGCTGGGGTGATATGCTGGTTCTGGTGACAGTAACCTATCTATCTGCAGGGTTGGGGTGATATGCTGGGTCTGGTGACAGTAACCTATCTATCTGCAGGGCTGGGGTGATATGCTGGTTCTGGTGACAGTAACCTATCTATCTGCAGGGCTGGGGTGATATGCTGGTTCTGGTGACAGTAACCTATCTATCTGCAGGGTTGGGGTGATATGCTGGGTCTGGTGACAGTAACCTATCTATCTGCAGGGTTGGGGTGATATGCTGGGTCTGGTGACAGTAACCTATCTATCTGCAGGACTGGGGTGATATGCTGGTTCTGGTGACAGTAACCTATCTATCTGCAGGACTGGGGTGATATGCTGGTTCTGGTGACTATAACCTATCTATCTGCAGGACTGGGGTGATATGCTGGTTCTGGTGACAGTAACCTATCTATCTGCAGGGCTGGGGTGATATGCTGGTTCTGGTGACAGTAACCTATCTATCTGCAGTACTGGGGTGATATGCTGGTTCTGGTGACAGTAACCTATCTATCTGCAGGGCTGTGATTATATGCTGGTTCTGGTGACGGTAACCTATCTATCTGCAGGGCTGGGGTGATATACTGGTTCTGGTGACAGTAACCTATCTATCTGCAGGGCTTGGGTGATATGCTGGTTCTGGTGACAGTAACCTATCTATCTGCAGGGCTGGGGTGATATGCTGGGTCTGGTGACAGTAACCTATCTATCTGCAGGGCTGGGGTGATATGCTGGTTCTGGTGACAGTAACCTATCTATCTGCAGGGCTGGGGTGATATGCTGGATCTGATGACACTAACCTATCTATCTTAAAATACGGTTAACCCCTTTAAGACCAGCAGCCTATTTGATCAAACATCCTCATGTTTTTGTTAGTGTTTCCAGTCCAGTGCCTGAAATTTCATCAATTTTTCAAGAATTGAAGACATAATAAACCACATACAAGTCAACTAAAAATCCTGGGAACAGTCTCTGCTCAGATATTTTCCACTGGGAAGCTATAAAAATTCTGGCTGGCATCTACAGCTAGAAATTAGTTTATTTAAGTTTTAGGAAGTGGTGAAATTCTACGGTCATGTCAACTTCCTGACAGATAGCGCTAGGTGTCACAAAGATCTCAGCCACCACGGCAGGTCCAGCAGATGTCTACAGACTGATAGACATCAGAGCTTGGTGGGTACACTCGGTGCAAGAACTTAATATTTCACAGGACCTTTCTGGAGATAGACGTTTAATGGTAAGACGTCTATACGACATCTTCAAATCCAATGCAATGTGCTAAGGATGATGGTGGCATCTACACATCAATCCAAGAGGTCCTCTTGGCCCATAGGATTCACTAAGACCACATGGACTATAGAATATGCATATAGTAAGTCAGAGGATCGGTGACTGGTCCACATAGGGTCAAGCTGGTGAACATTAAAGTGGCCACAATTTGGTGGAACCGTCCATCCATCTAGTTTCTCCAAGAATATTGATGTTAAGACCAGTTCTGAGGCCAATTCACGATGGCTGGTCCATGATGTCCTGTTATGGACAGAGCGCACAGCGAATTGCTATACTGTAAGCGGAGTAAGAAGTGGCCAAAGGTGGACGTTCCTTCCTTAAAAAGATGACGTCAAGCCTCGGAGCCTGTTTAAGGATAGGTCATCAACATGTGATCACTGAGGGTTCACCAAATCACCACCCATCAATCAACTGGTTGTAGAGACCGCAGCATATGGGATTTCGCAACGTGAGACCCCGGCCTACGTCAGTATCTGGTGCACTAAGGGGAAGGCATGTAAAAACACAACGTACTGTGAATTATGGGTAACATTGTCTATAGTGATGCAACCCTATTGGACAAACACAATAGATTTACTGTGAGAAAGTTACCCAAAGCCACGGCCGGGCTCTGACTCAATATCCAGGGACAAGATGATTTTGGGAATTGCTACCAAGGCAAAGGGGGGCAAATTGTGGGAAACTGAAGTTATCATTTTTGGGAAGCTCGCAGAGTCGTGGGCAGAGCATTGCATTATGGGAAACGTTCTCAACATGCCCGTTATCTGGAGGGTTACTACATTTTTGAGGCCGTGGATTGTGGGAAATTTGCTTTTGATACTCGGGGACATGGATGCCGTTGGCTTGTGTAGACGACATCCAATAATAAACCTGTCTCGTGTATTTTTATCCACTTTTTCTATTCTCAGATCTTAAATAAAAACAAATCATGATGAAAATATTCCGACCATAGGAAAGTTCCCACAGTCCGAGGAAACTACGGCGATCGGTACACAGCAATAAGCAAAGCCGGCTTAGTGCACTTGTATCTCCGAGACGTTGCAGGGATGAAGGTCATTGAATTCTATCTGGACGATGTAGAATATTTAGAGCAGATCTCCATATCACGATACCATAGATCCAGCAGGGCATTGAATTCGATGGAAGGGTCTATGCATTTCAGAAGTTCTGGGTGACTGTGTGACTAAAATCCTCATAGCTCCTGAGGACTTCTGAAGTATATTAGCAACTTTTTGGACCAACCTAGAAGAGATTAGGTCCTAAAGGAAGAGACTTCTTAGCTTCCGGTACCCTCATTGATCTCATTCTTGGGGCTCCACTTCAAAGATCTTAACAAAATAAGACTGGGCTTACACCAACCCTTGGATTCCATTTGGGCAATCCATCTCCAACTTCACTTGAATGGGGTCTGCCCGTTTTCGGGCGGAAACTAGGCAGACCCTATTATAGTCTATGGGATCCACAGGTTTTTGTGGGTAACTGCTTTGTAAGCGGATTGGGTTTCCATATTTAGGGTCCCTAAGTGGGTCCTAGGAATGGAAACCCAAGCACAGGCGAAAACCTGGAGACCGTGGAGTTGCTGGATTTTCAGGGTTAGGTGGGCCATCTCCGGTGGTGACTCATTGCCCTGAGAACATAAGGATCAGGCATGTTGAAATCCAATATACCCAATCCACCTTCTTAGATAACCTTCATGCGTGCTTGGTTCATTGGTGAGATGAGAGTATGTTGATGCTAGATACTAGATGGTAGTCTATCTCTTGTCAGAACAAAGGACCAGACATAATGAAATCCAACATGCCCAATCCTTTCTCTCACATCTGCCATCGGCATAGAGTCAACAGACCCCACCAAACTCACAAGATGCCTGAAGACTCCAGCCAACCTTGGCTGATCTGGATGACGTCCATCTAGTGTATACGACCACCTTTACTCTTTGAGAACCAGATATCAATCCTTTATTCCTTATCATTGTCCATTTCCATAAGAACTACCCCAAGTCCCCCAAAACGACATGCATGCCCTATCCTCATTCCTGTCGTAGGTATCTTGACCCGCAAGAACTTATCACCCACAATGGACCCTTTGGACCATATATTTGTCCTTTTCTCATTTCTGTCATATCTTAGCCTACAAGACCTACCCTCCAACAGTCGCCAAGGACCACACATGTCTTTTTGTGGTTTCTGCCATATCTCATCCCACAAGAAGTAAACTCCCAGCAGTCCTCATGGACCATACATATCACATACTCATTTCTGTCATATATTTACCCATAAGAAGTAACCCTCCCTCCAACCGCACATCTTTCTATGATTTCTATAATATCTTAACCCTCAAAGACTAACCTTTCCAGGAGTCCCCAAGGACCACACATGTCCTATCCTCATTTCTGCCATAGCTTGACCCACAAGAACTAACCCTCCCCCAATAGTCCCCAAGGACCACACACATACACACGTCCTATCCTCACTTCTGTCTTAGCCTGACCCACAAGAGCTAACTCTCCCCCCAACAGTCCCTAAGGACCACACAAATGTCCTTTTGTGATTTCTCTCGAATCTTGACCTTTTGCAAATGACATCTTTCCTGGAGCACATTCCTTATCTCACTCTGGGCCATGTTCATCCTCTCGGATTTACATTTTCCACCTCGGATCATACGATCCTTTCTTTCTTCCAGGCCTTATGTCGTCCTCACAACTTCACGTCACTCTTTTTCTTAGGACCACACATCCCTCCCCTCCCCAAAAAAATTTACTTCCTCCTCATGGTCCATTTTTGGTCTCTATGGCCACGGGCCTGTGTTCCTCCCCAAGACCACACAGCCCTCTCCCTTCCTTTTATAGTCAGGCTCTCGGCCTGTTACAGATCTGGATTACTCACTCTAGACCTTAATGTCATGGGAATCCTCAGTCAGACAAGACCTCCATCCCCTCCTCCACGCCGGCCAGAAGTACAACTGCTTCTAATTACGTTAATCCCAGTCCTGCTACAACGTCTCAGCCTACGGAGCAGAGTTTATCTCCGCGGTTAGCGCAAACCCCTATAGATCAGAGATTTCCTAAGCAAAGCAAAGGGAACCCTACAGATCAGACGCACAGCATGCCGCTGCCCGTGTGTGCAAAATGTCCCAGAGCGGCTCCTCACTCCATCCATCTGGAGATAACGCTCTGAGGATGACTCAATTGTGAGCGTTACGTACTGCGGGAAGACATGGAGCATCATATTATGTTATTCATCTCATACCACCACCATTTGGGCCCCATTATGGAACCAGTAATAGGGGCCCTCAGCTGCTATGTTATTTATAATACAGATGTCCACCTCCACACCTCCAGTGTCAGATAAAATGTTTCTCGGGCCTCCCTTCAACAACCTCGAGACATTAGACCATAGTGTCCTTCAAATTTGGGTGTCTTCTAGTGGACCATTACTGGACTTGAGCCCACTGGGGATCCTCTGGTGGGCCAGTCTGACACTCCTATAGTTACACCCCTGATTTTGGTTTACAATTGATGTAGTAGATTTCAGTCAGAGGTAGCACGTCCTATGGGGACTACCCTGGAGGCCATGTTGGTTGTCAACCAGTTTCCCCTACAATCAATGTGTCTGGTTTCCGAGGGCTATAATGTAAAGCATTAACATCATTATTACACGTACCTACTGATCTAAGTTGGTGGTACGGTCCAACTTTTAGGGTTATAACATGACATTAAAATGCTGCTGTATTGCAGCCGCCTGACACTAAAATAACAAAGGGGTTGTCCAGGAATTATGGGAAACTCAGGGGCGGTTGCAGTGGTTGAAAAAAGATAAAAAAAAAAAAGAAGTTATTCTTACCAATCCTTGGCATCCTAATATCTTGGTCCTCTTTTTCTCCAGTGGTGGAAAGTCTCACATGACTGGTCCCACCAATCGGTGGCCTCCATGGTCTCCGATAAGAAACCAGTCACTAGGCTTAAGCCGATCTTGAGATTTCAGGATCGTTTTTAAAATCTGATTTTCGATCATTTTCCAGCCGATCGCGATCGGCAAATTTGCTTGATCGTCGATCGGGATTCGATCTTTCCCGATCCCTATCGCTCAACCCCACCAGTGACATATCTGAATGACGTCATTGGTCCATCTCCAGCTAACGCTGAGGCGATCGTGATTGGTCTCAGCGGTCATATCGAGCCTCTCCTCTCCGGAACAGAGCGGTACCGGAACGGTACAATGGAGCACCCGGGATAGCTATGACTATTCCTAAAATTCTTGGACAACCCCTTTAAGCTGCTCATATCAATTAGATTATGATCACCCCTAATGTGGCCGATCATTTGTTTGGGGGATCGCTGCCACATTCCCTCTAGCCATCCTCCAGACTTTACGGGCCAATCACAGAGTCAGTTTAGCAAAAGTTGACTTTGTGTGGCTCGCACAGAGTCGCAAATGGCCGGCTGCGTTCGCCTGATCATGCCATACTCCCAGGTTCCTGACGCGAGGTTCACACCGGTGTCGGCCTGTCCATTGTCCTGATCCTTCGAAGGACAAGATCAACAGATAGGCGGATTGATACAGCAGCGGTCACAAATGGAGCCTGACGGACTCCTATTGGGGGTCCATTGTTTTAACCTATAACCGCCAAAAAACCCGGACCTGCAGGATTTTATGGAAGCAAACAATGCAACAGATTTTCCAACGCAGATTAGTGTCGAGTTTGTCTAGTGGCTTGTAGCTAGCGGACGTCGTAAGATATGTCATTCAGTTAGTGCTAATAGTAATAAACGCTGTAACGGAGGCCGAATTCGTCAGTAGGTCTCCATTCAGAACTTTTCTAGGTAATGGCAGGTATGGCCGTCAAATTTGGTTTTCACCCAGCTTTCCCAGGACCAGACATCACTGGGTGAATGTGAGATTCCAAAAAGGTAAGACATTTTTTTAAGTGGAAACAGCATTTTATCCAAAAACGTTGTCAGATACTGCAACATTGCAGATGAGCTGCAATACCAGACATAGCCAATGGTCAAAAGTGGCGCTGTTACTGGAAAGAAGAAGCAGACTAATTGAAGCAAAGTTTGTCTGCTGGCCACGTTTTCAGTGGAATAATGCCGGAGTCACGTTTGTAGCGTCACATTTATGGTCACAACAGCCGCGTTTCTTACTTACAGGTCTTGTCTTCGGGACACGATATGGGGCTGATTTTTCTTTTTCTCAAAATTTTTAGTTTAGGTTTTTGGAATTATTTTCAGTAAAAAGGGAAGAAAAACAATAATATACAATAGACAATGGACAAAGGAAATGAGAGAGCAGACGGGTTAAGGCGTGAGGGAAGAGCGGGGTCAGGCCGGAGCTCAGTGGTGAGTGCCGCCACCACAAGAGGATGGGTACATGGGCTGCAATCGGATCAGGGCAACTTCTGCATGGCGGCCATATAATCTCCCACACTGTCTACCCTGCATGAACAATATTGAGATATTGAGTATTTGGATCCCGGCATCACAGGGGACATGTACTAGAGGTCGCCACCATGGGCAAGTCCAGTTTAGGTGACTCTACACCAATTACTTGGACTTTAATAAGGATAAAGAAGGGTTAAGTGGACCCAGGGGTCAGGTCACCAGGCATTGGAGCCCCAGACGGTGGTCGCGGTGCATTAGTCTGTTGCAGATGCAAAACAGAACTTATACCTCTCGGCCTTCCTATATACTGTACATCTAAATGCTAATAGTATATACAGTATATACCGTCATCTGCAATAATGCTATGGACTGTACTGCCCTCTACAGGCAAAACATAAATCTATGAAAAATATGCAGGAAAAAATTCAATGTATTTCTGCCGCCTTTTTCACTGCGGCCTGCTACACGAGATCTTAGCCTAAAAAATTTTCTTAGCTTTTTTTTAGACTGTTTTTTGCACCACTGTAAAAATATCCAACATGGTCGCTAAGAAGCCCCAGGTATATATATATATATAAAGGTATTTATTGTAATGTGCATATGTGTACCGTAGGTGGCGCCATTATGTCTACACTCTTCTTGTATCTAATCTCTTACTCAATCCCACTTACTGTATAAAACCAAGGATCCGGTGTATAACCCTGTACGTGATACCTCTGCCGGTCTGGACTCTCTGGACAGTCTGTATTCTGCAGGTTTATAGAAACTGCAATTCCGCCCTACACTGCCATCGCCATCCAGGACTTATCCAGCTATTACTTGGCTATTTCTGCAGTTCTCGCAGACTCTGCCTTATGTTTGGGTGTCGGACAGAAGACGCTCTTGTCGTTTCTCATAACCTTCATTAGCGTAATCTTTCTGGTCACGTCTCAAAAGTAAAGCTGAACGTCTTAGATAAAAGCGGTGTCCTCTGGGTGGGGTCCTTGGAGCACACGGGCACTTTCCTCAGCAGCCTGTGTCGGTACAGAGCAATTTTCATGACTGCGGAAGATACTGCACCGGAAGGCGTCCAAATATCCCAGGTAATACGGAATATATCTAAGGGGGTTGGGTCATTCAATACCAATTAGTAGGGAATTTTCGGAGGTGGGCTTCCTTTTGGAAAACTATGTATCTAGCCAGGGCACAGGGGGCCACAAAGAGTCTAACTGAACATGTCTATATAGTACATGGACGGCTCATGCATTGGAATGTCCACAGTGTCATACCTCATTTCTCCTGTGGTGGCGCTGCAGGGAAAGTAAACACTTGCTGCAGGTTCTCTCACTGAATCCTGCTGATCGCTGGGGTTTCCAGTTACATGACCCCCTGTCATTACCTTATTATTGGAGGACTTTACTAATTGAAAACCTGATAATTTCACTTTTTTCACCATTGGTTTAGTTGCTTTTCATTTAGAGCTATAGTCCTTGCTATAATGGATCCACTTTCTACCTGGAGAGCTTTGTTGAATTCAGTTGTAATTTTTAGATAGAGCTAATTTCCCCTGGCTCATACTAATTGTGCATACTATCTGTGTGTGCTGTGTGCAGAATCTCCAGTGTATTCCTATGAAATGCAGCTTCACACTGCTCCTTCTGCCTCCTGCTTGTAAAAGCTGACAGAGAGAAACCTATGACAAACAGGAGGCAGGGGAGACAGGCTGACGCTATATCACATAGAATACATAGGAGACGCTCTGTCACTGATCTATCATGTCCTGCCCTTAAACAGGACTCAGGGCAAGTACAGGAGGATGAGACTCCTCCCTTCTGTCTATGAAGAGCCAAAGTTATGAAAAATATCTGGGAACAATAATGGAAGACAACACACTGATAGCAAATCAACTAAAACAAGTATATACAGTACAAGGTATACACAAGAGCCTATGGTACACTAGCTGCACATCAGTTCCTTTGTCCGGCCCAGTGGCCTCATCCACTGTATAGTGGTGGTCCCGGGAATTGCAGCTCCGGTCCTAGTACTTGAATGCAATTCCCCTACAGATCATATACTGATGACCTATCCCTTGACCAACACCCTGACCACGGTCGACACAAACTTGACAAACTTACAATACATAGAAAACATCCCTTTGTTCTAGTTGCCTTTTCTAAGCTGAAGCTATGCAAATATTAGATCATCACGTAGCGCGGAAGGATTTGTCAGTCGCACAGCGCACAATAAGCCAAAAACAACATCATCAGGAGACCTAATGTAGCTATCGGAGAGGAGAGGTGCACACAGTGTTAGGGCCTGTCCACATGGGACTGATACAAGCAACAAGGCTCCTCAATGGCAAATAATGCACCAAATACTGTGGGCTTAGATGCAGAATTGTCTCCTGAGAGCAGCCATGGTGAAATTCCCTTACCCAGTCCTTTGTCCCCTATCACGAAAAGTTTGTTATGGAAGGGGTTAAAGAGGACCTTTCACCACCTCCACCAACTCCCACTCTTTGCACCCCTCAATAGCTGCTGCTCCACTGATTCCAGCACAGTTGGAACTTTTTCTCTAGCCCCCAACGTTCCCGAGCAGTCAGTGCTGGCAGTTTCAGCATAATTAGGTTCTCTACTGTCAGGTGGGTGGTCCAGGGCAAGGAGCAGATAGTCAGGGACCGCCCACCTGACAGCAGAGAGACTAATTGTACAGAAAGTAACAGCATTGATTGCTCTGGATTGGTCTGAGCTACAGAAAAAATTCCAACTGTGCTGGAATCAGGTGGACGGGCGTCTATGGAAGGATGCAAAAAGTGGGAGTTGGTGGAGGTGGTGAGAGGTCCTCTTTACAGCGGGTTTGCAGGAAGCCGTGTGCTGATTTTAAACAGCAGGAAGTTCTGCAAAAAATTGGTCACAGCTTCATGTTTGGAGGGGATTGTAGATGGGATCGCCTGTTAGGGTGAGCTACGATACTAGGAGTCCATAGCATGGGAGAGCAGATGTAGATCACTATGATGCAAGGAGTCGTGGTCCAGGGGCCAAATTCTGGGAAATGTGATCAATATACAGTCCAGATTTTCTGGACCTTATTTGCACATAAGCAAATGTCTGTGAACACTTAAAGGGGCTGTACAAGGCTAGAAATAAAGTGTCCCCCCGCCCACAGGTTGGGTACGGTATTATTTATTATCTTCATTGCAATACCACATACAACCAGTGGACAGGTGCGGCACTGTTTTTGGTTTGAGCATCTTTAACAGCTGTAGTCTACTGATCTTGGCTGCCCTCCATTAATATGACATCAGGGAATTTACAGCTTCATCTTGTAAAACTGTATTCACGTGGAGGTGTTTTTCTTGCACAATATCACACTATACATAGCGGTAGTCGCTGACTGGTGACCTGTATAACTGAGATTTGCTGACAGACAAGTCATTACATATAATAGTTATTTCATTCCTTAGAACTATCTTCACCCTGAGCGGACGGCATTCCTTCTCTGTGAGACGCTCCTTGTAGCTGTAAATAATCATTATATGGCAGAAACATTTCTTAATTCACCTGATTTTGGTTCCTTTAAGAAGGTAAAAGTGACAAAAGGTCATTTCAGGAGAAGGAAGATAAAACGTACATAAATATCATCAAAGGCTTCATGGCTGTACGTACTGACAACTATAGGACAACAATAGGGATTTCTATATGAGTGGTGGAGGGAGCAGGACTCACAGGCTCTATATATGAGTGGTGGGGGGGAGCAGGACTCACAGGCTCTATATATGAGTGGTGGGGGAGCAGGACTCACAGGTTCTATATGAGTGGTGGGGGGAGCAGGACTCACAGGCTTTCTATATGAGTGGTGGGGGAGCAGGACTCACAGGCTCTATATGAGTGGTGGGAGCAGGACTCACAGGCTCTATATAAGTGGTGGGGGGAGCAGGACTCACAGGCTCTATATGAGTGGTGGGGGAGCAGGACTCACAGGCTTTCTATATGAGTGGTGGGGGAGCAGGACTCACAGGCTCTATATGAGTGGTGGGAGCAGGACTCACAGGCTCTATATAAGTGGTGGGGGGAGCAGGACTCACAGGCTCTATATGAGTGGTGGGGGGAGCAGGACTCACAGGCTCTATATGAGTGGTGGGGGAGCAGGACTCACAGGCTCTATATGAGTGGTGGGGGGAGCAGGACTCACAGGCTTTCTATATGAGTGGTGGGGGGAGCAGGACTCACAGGCTCTATATGAGTGGTGGGGGGAGCAGGACTCACAGGCTTTCTATATGAGTGGTGGGGGGAGCAGGACTCACAGGCTTTCTATATGAGTGGTGGGGGAGCAGGACTCACAGGCTCTATATGAGTGGTGGGGGAGCAGGACTCACAGGCTCTATATGAGTGGTGGGGGGAGCAGGACTCACAGGCTCTATATGAGTGGTGGGGGGAGCAGGACTCACAGGCTTTCTATATGAGTGGGGGGAGCAGGACTCACAGGCTCTATATGAGTGGGGGGGGGAGCAGGACTCACAGGCTTTCTATATGAGTGGTGGGGGGAGCAGGACTCACAGGCTTTCTATATGAGTGGTGGGGGGAGCAGGACTCACAGGCTCTATATGAGTGGTGGGGGAGCAGGACTCACAGGCTCTATATGAGTGGTGGGGGAGCAGGACTCACAGGCTTTCTATATGAGTGGTGGGGGAGCAGGACTCACAGGCTCTATATGAGTGGTGGGGGGAGCAGGACTCACAGGTTCTATATGAGTGGTGGGGGGAGCAGGACTCACAGGCTCTATATGAGTGGTGGGGGGAGCAGGACTCACAGGCTCTATATGAGTGGTGGGGGGAGCAGGACTCACAGGCTTTCTATATGAGTGGTGGGGGGAGCAGGACTCACAGGCTCTATATGAGTGGTGGGGGAGCAGGACTCACAGGCTCTATATGAGTGGTGGGGGGAGAAGGACTCACAGGCTTTCTATATGAGTGGGGGGAGCAGGACTCACAGGCTTTCTATATGAGTGGTGGGGGGAGCAGGACTCACAGGCTCTATATGAGTGGTGGGGGGAGCAGGACTCACAGGCTCTATATGAGTGGTGGGGGGAGCAGGACTCACAGGCTCTATATGAGTGGTGGGGGAGCAGGACTCACAGGCTCTATATGAGTGGTGGGGGGAGCAGGACTCACAGGCTCTATATATGAGTGGTGGGGGGAGCAGGACTCACAGGCTCTATATGAGTGGTGGGGGGAGCAGGACTCACAGGCTTTCTATATGAGTGGTGGGGGGAGCAGGACTCACAGGCTTTCTATATGAGTGGTGGGGGAGCAGGACTCACAGGCTTTCTATATGAGTGGGGGGGGGGGAGCAGGACTCACAGGCTCTATATGAGTGGTGGGGGGAGCAGGACTCACAGGCTTTCTATATGAGTGGTGGGGGGAGCAGGACTCACAGGCTTTCTATATGAGTGGTGGGGGGAGCAGGACTCACAGGCTTTCTATATGAGTGGTGGGGGGAGCAGGACTCACAGGCTCTATATGAGTGGTGGGGGGAGCAGGACTCACAGGCTTTCTATATGAGTGGGGGGGGGGGAGCAGGACTCACAGGCTCTATATGAGTGGTGGGGGGAGCAGGACTCACAGGCTCTATATGAGTGGTGGGGGAGCAGGACTCACAGGCTCTATATGAGTGGTGGGGGGAGAAGGACTCACAGGCTTTCTATATGAGTGGGGGGAGCAGGACTCACAGGCTTTCTATATGAGTGGTGGGGGGAGCAGGACTCACAGGCTCTATATATGAGTGGTGGGGGGAGCAGGACTCACAGGCTTTCTATATGAGTGGTGGGGGGAGCAGGACTCAGGCTCTATATGAGTGGTGGGGGGAGCAGGACTCACAGGCTCTATATATGAGTGGTGGGGGGAGCAGGACTCACAGGCTCTATATGAGTGGTGGGGGGAGCAGGACTCACAGGCTTTCTATATGAGTGGTGGGGGAGCAGGACTCACAGGCTTTCTATATGAGTGGTGGGGGGAGCAGGACTCACAGGCTTTCTATATGAGTGGGGGGAGCAGGACTCACAGGCTCTATATGAGTGGTGGGGGGAGCAGGACTCACAGGCTTTCTATATGAGTGGTGGGGGGAGCAGGACTCACAGGCTTTCTATATGAGTGGTGGGGGGAGCAGGACTCACAGGCTCTATATGAGTGGTGGGGGGAGCAGGACTCACAGGCTCTATATGAGTGGTGGGGGGAGCAGGACTCACAGGCTCTATATGAGTGGTGGGAGGAGCAGGACTCACAGGCTCTATATGAGTGGTGGGGGGAGCAGGACTCACAGGCTCTATATGAGTGGTGGGGGGAGCAGGACTCACAAGCTCTATATGAGTGGTGGGGGGAGCAGGACTCACAGGCTTTCTATATGAGTGGTGGGGGGAGAAGGACTCACAGGTTTTCTATATGAGTGAGGGGAGCAGGACTCACAGGCTTTCTATATGAGTGGTGGGGGGAGAAGGACTCACAGGCTTTCTATATGAGTGAGGGGAGCAGGACTCACAGGCTTTCTATATGAGTGGTGGGGGGAGCAGGACTCACAGGCTCTATATGAGTGGTGGGGGGAGCAGGACTCACAGGCTTTCTATATGAGTGGTGGGGGAGCAGGACTCACAGGCTTTCTATATGAGTGGTGGGGGGAGCAGGACTCACAGGCTCTATATGAGTGGTGGGGGGAGCAGGACTCACAGGCTTTCTATATGAGTGGTGGGGGGAGCAGGACTCACAGGCTCTATATGAGTGGTGGGGGGAGCAGGACTCACAGGCTCTATATGAGTGGTGGGGGAGCAGGACTCACAGGCTCTATATGAGTGGTGGGGGGAGCAGGACTCATAGGCTCTATATGAGTGGTGGGGGGAGCAGGACTCACAGGCTTTCTATATGAGTGGGGGGGGAGCAAGACTCACAGGCTTTCTATATGAGTGGGGGGGGGAGCAAGACTCACAGGCTTTCTATATGGGACCTCACAGATTGATTTAAGGCTTTGTCATATTCTAGGCATAAAATGTAATCTTAGGTAATTAGTGCAGAGCAGCAATAAAACCATAACCCTCTTATTGGGAATCCAATATGGTCCGAACAGTAGACGGGACCTTCTGGTATAAGACTGTCAATGTAGTTTTGCAAGTGAGCGGAGTCGTTAACATATTTTTGCCACCCTTTAAAGAAAAGGAATTGGACCAACCAGGGCTCCCGGGTCTCATCTGCCTCTATAGTAGGTATGCCCGGGGTGCTGTAGCCTTATAATATGATCTGTATCCTACATGAAACAAGAAGGACGGGCTCACAGCTGGGCATACAGGTGAGTACCCAGCAGGCAACTTGTTTGGCTTTGAATTGCTGTAAGGAAATATTCTAGAACAAGTCTCACAAATACTAATCTGTAGGAGAGATAAAATTTGCTGCAAATCCAGAAGAGAAGTGGCAGGACTGCAGGAGAGACAGCGACTAGAGATGAGCGAGTACTGTTGGGATCAACCGATCCGAACAGCACGCTCGCATAGGAATGAATGGACGTAGCCGGCACGTGGGGGGGTTAAGCGGCCGGCCGACGTCAAAGCGAAAGTACCAGGTGCATCCATTCATTTCTATGGAGCGTGCTGTTCGGATCGGCTGATCCGAACAGTACTCGCTCATCTCTAACAGCGACCCTTCAACGTATTAAAGTGATCAGGAGAACAGAGGACGAAAAGTTCCTCTAGCGCCTCCTCTAAGTGAACGAAGCTCAGTGTGCTTGTGTGACCAGCGCTCCATTCACTGCTCTGGGGTTGGTGGTCCTGGAATCTCTGGGAGCCCTATAGCAGTCAATGGAGCGCTGGTCACACAAGCTGGCACTTCATTCACATGGAGGCGGCATGGCCCCCGTTCTCATCACTGGGGGACCCAGCGGTCAGACCCCCAGCAGTGTGACACTTATTGGGTAGGGGATAAGTGACTTTAATGGGTCAACCCTTTAATGTCCCACAAAAGACATTTATGGCATTCTGCTTAGCTCACTGTTGTACTCTGTTTCCATAACTTCCATTCACTTCTATGGGAGTTACAGAAACAGCGTAGCTGTGTGGAAAGTCACTTAGCTTAGGTAATATGAGAAAGCCTAACTTCTAGGCACCTGCTGATGATCAATAACTGATAGAGAATTTATTGAGAGCAAAAAAGTCACATGGTTTTGTGCAAAGCAGAAGAAAATATAAAAAATGGAGAGATATTGGGTCCTTATGTTGTGTCTATGGCCACATTAGGTTATGTTTGGATCGTTGCAATACCAGACACAGCCTGAAGACAATAGTGGCGCTGTTTCTGGACAAAACTAGCCCTATTATTGTAATGTCATACAAGCGACCCCTTTAATTAATCCCATCTATAGGGTGTAACATCATCCCACCTACATCACCCTGAGGTCTGTGGTCACAATGTAGCAATCACATAGAAGACCTGTAAATCAGATTTTATTTTCATCACCTTTCTTATTAATGATATTGTGTAATCGTTTCTTAATCCTCGGTCTTGGCAGCGGCCATACATATATTATATATTCATCACAAATCACACCCGGCACCAGTCATGGGTGGGAATAGGAAAGTATTCAGGTTTCTGCTTAAAGGGACAAATACCCGGTATCACCTACCCACTGGCATGTCCGATCCCTGTGGTGCGATCAGTAACGCCCCCTACTGATCACGTACTGGGTGAGTGGGTCTAAATATTGCCCCAGTGATTGAAAGGGGGTATCCACACCTGCATTGGGTACAAGTTACCCCCCAAACCTTTTACTTTGATGGAAAACGTCTCCAGGGCTGGTGGGTAAGGTTTACTTAAAGGGGAACCCTTATCCTCATTGATAAGTTCATCCTGTTCTGATTTATTTCTTAGAGGGTTATTCCCAACTGCTCCCCGTCCCGACCCCTACGGCTGGAACTTACCTGAGTATTCGAGAGCTATTCCACGCTGTTTCTGTATCCCCCATAGAGGTGAATGGGAGCTATGGAACAGAGTAGCACAACTGAACTACAATGTTTCCATAGAATCCCAGTTTCTGACACAGTGTAGCTTAAAGGGATCCCGGCCCCATCGTGTGCCCCATCCATTGCTGCCGCTTTTTAATCTTTATGGTGAAACCATAAAAGTGATATGGACATGAACCTAAGTAGTCGGTAGCAGTAAGGAACGTAAGGAAAGTATACTATCAGGGGGTTGTCCCGTATCCAGAGATGCCTCCACAATGGAAGGCTGTCCCCTCCAAACTAACCGCACCAATAGCTCTGGAATGGGGGCAAATACCAGCGAATTTCATGATGGGGGTCCAATATCTGTGTCCCCCACATATCAGCTATTCAAAGTGACAGCAAATGCTGCCCCTATTTCACAGGCCAGTGCTCACGTGGCCTGTTGGCAGCTCCATCCTATTCCAGTGCATGAGGTTGAGCTGCAATACCAAGGACAGCCACTATACAATGTACGGCGCTGTGCTTGGTAAACAACATAGAGGCTGCAGCACATGGTGGAAATGACGGACGTCTGACCCCATCGATCACATCGAGATGACCGGTCATCAATATTTTAGTCCCGGAGAACCCCAGAATTTGGTCTTACTATGGAAAAGACGTTGGGAGCTCCACGGGGATCGGGACTCATGTAAATGAGGGGCGTACTGCAGAATAGGATGCTGTTATGTAAATTTTGGGTAATGAAGAGGCAACGAAGCCTCGGCGACAATGCAGAACCTGAGCGCCAGCAGACTATTCCCATTCTTTCAGAGCCGTGTTGACTTTGTATGTTTTGTGTGTACATACTGTACATCCTGGCCCTGCCACCTATTTTGGCAGCTGATAGAAAAGATTTAGGGAGGGGTGTGGGTACATACAGGAGGGAGGGGTAAGGGGTGTGGGTACATAAGACAAAAACCTGAGACCGGGCAAGCAGAAGACACTGACTGTGAAAGTACAGACTGTGAATCTGGCATACCTGAGGAGGACAGTCACCTCCAGACTCCGGGACATCTCAGGTAACACAACAATCCTCCTCCTCCTCCTCCAGCTGTTGGAGGATGGAGCGTATACAGCGTATCCTCATAGTAGCAGATACGGGATGTTTCTGGAGGTATCTATGATCAAGGAGACTCTCGAGAAGAGGATAACTGGATAAAAAAGTTGACAGGGTCAAGTAGGTGGATGAGATGGTTGAACATGACTATGCCTGAGGTTTAGAAGATCTTGTCTTGACTTTATATCGCTACTCAAGGGTTAAGGGGTCTTCAGTATTCGGAGGGGGGTCTATGAATGCCATAGAGGACTGTCAGTCAGGTGGGAGATCTCTGTAGGCTCCATAGATTTCTGTAGGACAACCCTCCCCTCTACTGTAGTATAGGATGTCCTAACAGTGGAATATGGTCGGGCTGATATCTGTCTACGTTGGTGTATAGGAGTTGTCGGAACCCCAACCATGTGCCCTATTAGGGCAGACCTTGCCCACCTAAGCGTCAAAGGGATTGTTGTGTCAAAATGTAAAAAATCCCATTCAATATACGACCACGGGACAGTCAGGTGATTGGTCGATGTCTCCGGGCATCACTGACAACATGGTGAATTACCCGGAGAAGCCAAAAAGTTCTCTAAGGGGATATCAGGACTATGGTTGTCTTCATGGACAACAATCCCTTTAACCCAGTGTCGGACTGGCCCATCAGGGTACACGAGGATCCTCCAGTCAGGCCCAGACTCTAACACAATAGTGGTCAAGCAAAGGACACCTGGATGTGAAGGGTACTGGGGTCTATGTCCTGGAGGTTGTTGGGGTTCGGGCACTGCGGTATATTGTACATTTTAGTAGATACCTATTAAGTTCTGTTTCTGGCAGGACCTAATAGGCGTCTGTACATTACAACGTAGGTGCTATCATGCACCATTCGTAATACCAGTGCCGTCTCTTGTAATACAGGGGCTCTTTGAAGACCTGAGAGCTATGTCAGGTCTCATTTTTTGTGGGATGACCTATATTTTTAATTGGTGGCCTAGTTCTTCTTCGGCACTCATCTGTCTCCTTCCGCAGGTACCCCCCTCATCATGGACTCCGGAGAGCCTCTGTGCCTTCTGTATCGCTTCTACATCTATGCCATCCATGGTTATATGTGTGAAATCCCCTTCACTGCTGTTTTTGACTTCTTTGCGAGTGACAGAGACTGGAGGCTTCGGGGGGTGTCCAGTGTTTGGGCCCCCTTCATCTATGGAGTAGCCATGTTGGGGGTTGAGTATATGTACGTGTTGTTGAGGCTCCAATGTGGCCTCCTTGTTCGTTCCATTGTGTACACCCTCTGGTGCTACCTGTGCGAGTTCAGCTCCGGATGGATCCTCAGGTGTTTTGGTGCTTGTCCGTGGGACTATAGTCACTATAAGTACAACTACAAGGGCCTGGTGACCCTGGAGTACGCCCCCTTGTGGTTTATCAGCTGTATTCTTCTTGAGAAATTCCTGATCTGGCACACGTTACAGCTGCGACTTTAAGAAAGTTGGGAAGTAGATCTCCTGAAGATGACCTGTATCTCCATCTTGGTCAAAGGGAGAGGACTTTGCACCTCAAATGTGAAGAACTGAGGACACGGCAGAGGAACGAGAAGGCAGAAGACCTCAGTGAGACTTGAGAATTCATGGTGACCTTGCACAAATACAGTAAATGCAATCCATCACTATCCATAGCAGTGGTGGTGGTGGAGGGGTGAACAGCCCAACACTGTGAAATTTGCGTGTGATCTCTATGTAATTGCACTTTTTATTTAGTATAATTTATAAATATTTGGAATACTAAATTTTTTTTTCGCTTTTTTCATATTTTCGAGAAACAGCGCCACTCTTTCCATCAGGCTGTAGGCGGTATTGCAGCTAATTCTCATTTAGATGAACTACAGTGTTATTTAAAGTAACAATTGTAATTCCCTGGCCTGTTACAAGGGTGCGTGATTTTAATTGTAGTGGTTGTATTTTGGTTCTGGTCCTTAGATGTGTCATGTGACCAGGAATAAGACTCTCCGACGGCCACAATGTCTTATGTGTGAACCGGAAGTCAGTTCCTCTGTTTGTTCCTGTAAAGGTCTCGGTGTGGTTGTCATTGGAGTGAACCAAGAACTGGCACCCTGTCCACACATAAGACAGTGGTGATGGTCACATGACACAGCGGAGGACCAGAAGGAACTGGTAAGAAGATTACCTTCATTACATGTTACACCATACATCTCTGTCACCGGCCACAGAATAAAAATTTTGGGGAGAGAGCTTCTTTAATTAAGTTAGGTGGAGCTGCAATACCAGGCACAACCTATGGACAAGAGTGGCGCTGTTCTAGTTTATGTAATCATCTGATATATATAGGAATCTGCACATATAGTGTACTCATGTGTTATACATGAGACCATTACATATATGATTTATCATAACCCGGACCCGCACTGCCACGGGCATGGAGTGTACTCTAAGGCCCCATCTTGAAAAAAATTGGACTGAATTATAAAAACATGGCTGCTGTCTTCCAGAAAGGGCACCACAACTATCCTATGGTTTTGTCTGGTATTACAGCTCAGCACCATTGAAGTGGAAGAGCTCAGCTGCAATACCACACACAACCTGTCAGAGAGGGTGGCACTCTTTTTGGAAAGGATTAGCCATGTTTTCCTAATCCAGTGTCCCAATCAGAGAGCGCCCCATACACAGCGCAGCCTAAAAGTTAACAGGGGTGTCCATCTGGGGACCATTCAGACCCCACCAGTCAGGACAGTGGGAGACTTTTGTCCCTTGTTGTGTTTGGACAACTTTCAATGGGAGCCCTGGAGATATCTCAGCTCTTCAGTCCCATTAAAATGAATGGAGCGTTGCGTGCACTGCCCGACCACCGCGTGACCACCACAGCTCCATTCAGAGCAGGGGACCCATTCTCCTGGGGGCCAGAGCAGTTGGACCCCTACTGGTCTGCAGGTTACCCCTGTGGATAGGTAAGGGACAACTTCTCCAGATGGGAACACCCCTTTAAGAAACTCCCCTCAATGTCTATGTTACCCTGCAGGTGATGATGTCATCACTGCTCACAAGGACCGTCCTGGACTTCCTTAGATCCTGACATTTTCTACATTTTTTCTGTATTTATTCAACCAAAACCTCAATAAATTATGTATTTTTTTTGCCAATGTCATTGCGCTTTTTTATCCATCCCACACGGCTGTAGAGGGGCGAGACGTAGCCATGTCAATAACCTAGTGCACAAGGAGGAGAAGGCTTCTTCAAGACTCCAAGAACAACACAGTCTGGGGCTGTCTGAGACTCACCCAAAACCTAGAAGACACTTGCAAATGATACAATTACAACTACTTGTAGCCACCATTAGGGGGAGCTCAAGAGGCTACTGCATACAGCTGTATTAGTGCATTCCAGGTATAGACAATACGCAGTAAGCTCCCCCTAGTGGTGGTAAGAAGAATATTTCATTCATCTCCAGGCCTACGCAGGGGATTTGGAGCTCTGTATCAGTAAAACAAGGCTCCAACCAAACCCGTCAAGCAGTGATAGAAGAGAATACGAGCACCTTGTCTAGATTTCACATGACTGGTCCTGGCAGCTGCTGAGTAAACATTGGTATTTGTCTAACCTGCCTGAAGGAATCTCCCCGCTCTCCGCTGTCATAGGCTGACTCCATTCGGATTAGAAGAACGTGATAGGTTTCTTCCATAAACAGCACCGGTTGTGTGGTGGTATTACCAGTCAGTCCATTTCAGTGATCTGCAATACCGCACACAGCCTATGGACCTGAGTGGCGCTGTTTCTGGGACAAACAGTAGGACGCTGCTTATATGTCTTTATTTTAGTGTTTTCTGTGCCCCTGGTTGTATATAGTGTAATGTTTGTGTATTATTGTATGTTTGCACCTTCCTTTTTTGTATTATCCCCTTGGTATATCCCATTGTTTGGCTAGCCCACGGCAGGATGGGGAGGTATAAGGTTCTGTATGGTATCCGGTGATAAATTTACAACACCCCCTAATAGCTAGTTTAGCATACCTCCCAACAATCCTGGATTCGGCGGGACAGTCCCGAATTCCACCGTCCTAGTTGGTGGAAGATATGTCCCGTTTTCAACTGGGCAAAATGTCTTTGAGTGCATTGTAGAGGCGTGTCTAGTGGTCAATGATGTCTCACCAAGAGGTACACTACCCAAAAGTAGCTTCTGAGAGCCTTAATAAGGCACTTCTACGCCATCTTGTGGCTAGACCCGACCACATCTGTACTCATTGACCTATCTGTCTTCACTACATGCCTCGCTTTGCAGCTACCTGGCACTTCTACCCGTGTGCGGTATTATTTTGTCGGTGAGTGTCGGTGCCCCCTCCCCCACCAGTCTGTACAACGAAGGCGTCAGGAGAATCCGAATCTCCTCGCGATGAGTCACAGATTCTTCTCCAGAGGTAAATATATTGTTGGGAACACCTGACACAGCCATGAGATAGAACCAAACCCTGCTCAGATGTGATCAACAGCCCCGGGGCGTAACCTGGCCTAGATCTGACAGCTGACTCACCTGTCGCAACGTACGGCCCAAGCTGAGTGCTAACTGTACATGATTATTGCCGCCTATAAATACCTGGACATCCCATTATAATGTGTATGTAATTAACATGCCAATATAATATATACTCCTGCCATGATGAGTAACGGAGGGATGACGCTCGGTGGAGAATGCGGTCACCCATAAACTGGGGTTTATATGGATAGCGAAGAGACGGGACCGGTACAGCGATGTTCACATCTGCACTGAAGAAAAACAGACCATCTGGAGACAGAGAGAAAAGGACCCCGAGGGGCCCCTCTGACTGTAATGGGGCCCGTTATTTTTTTGATTGGCCTCAGTGGTCACGTGACGTGAGAACCTCCACCAGAAGTCTGGACTCCAGAGCAACTTGGACAGGTGAGTATGTTTGGTGGGGTTTTTTCACCTTCCCTGGCCTCCTTTTGCAAAAATTGTAGACCCTGGACAACCCCTTTAAGAACGTATTCACATGTGCAGGTTGTGTGGGTATGTAGTTGCTGCAGTTTAGAGCCAGGGCCAATCATCTCTCAAAAGAAAGAGAAAAAAAAAAATACTATTTTTTGGTTTTTTTTAAACATTCATTGTGTGACCCTCTGTAGTGACTCCTGGAAATGTATGAAGAATTGACAGCTGGCCATGATCAGTCCTCGTTTTGGCCCGCTATTTCCACCAGATACTTTGCCGGAGTCTCCGATTCAGATGTGAGAAAGTATGTACAGGATTGGAGAGACCTGGCTGCAAACACAGCGCCACTCCTGTCCCCTGGCTGTGTGTGGTATTGCAGCTCAGGCTGTATGCCATGTATAATACTGATGCTTTGTTATGTAGGCCTCGGGCCCCCTCAGACACCAGGGCCCGGGTGCAATGGCTACCCCAGGTAAAGGACCCTGGGTCTTCACTTCTACCATTACTTTAAGAAGCCGAGTAGAGTCGCGGCAGTGATTTTAGCCATTATCCCGTACAATGGTTGTTCTGCCCTGATGAACATCTCAGCTCCAGCGATGAGGACGACCTCGCCGGCGCCACATGGTGGTGAGAACGGACTAGTATTATATCTGAGATAAAAGGGGCCTCCTACCTCAGCAACCTGACACCTGCCCGTACTGGTTTGTGAGTGGACCATGAAGATTAAAGGGGAACTCCATAGTAGAAGTTGAGGCCTGACATCGGCTTAGACTGTACAAGAGATTATAGATAGATAGAGTTTTGGGAGCTTTTGCTTGTTGACGTGCCCCAATGGTGTCCATATTCTGTCTGTAGGACATGTAAGTGTGAGAAAGTGGTGTGAACAAGGACTTACCGAGGAACGGTGGACATTCTCAGCACTAAATATTGTACTGCCATCTAGTGGTGGAATACACGGCCTACAGTCACACAACAGCCAATCTTCACAGCCATCTTACACCTAAGGGAAAGTTCACACTGGGTTTTTTGGTCCGGAACTTGAGGCGGCCTCCACCTCAGGTTCCAGACCAAAAAAAAAAAAAACTGGTAGCCGCAACTGAATGCCGTTGCACTGCACCTGCATCGTCGCGCACTCCGCTCCGGATTAGGCCCAATGAATGGGCCTGAAGAATGAGCATCTCGCTTCTTTTTTCCGGGAGCCGTATCACGCGACCATCATTCACTGTTGTGGCCATATGGGAACATGGGCTGGTGTACGGGTTCTTATTTTTCAGATTGGACTTGGCCAAGTCTATATGAGGGGACATTAACCAGATCTGCCACCAGTTTAATGCCCCTCTTCATCTGCCAATTGTTACAAGTCACTGATGCTCTCCTCGCTCCCCTGCAATCTCTGGTCCCGGGATCTGCAGGCGCGATGCTAGTGATGTCATCACACTGTCCTTACAGCTCCCAGAACTGGAGCACAGCGGTGAGATCGGGGCCGTCCGCTCCTACTTCACTACTGTAGTCACCTTATCTGCAGCTGGCGAGGAGGTATGACTGTATAGGGATAATATGGGTAGAATTGAGGTGCCCTCCGATATGCCCCTAGCTAAGTCTCTGGTCCCTCTAGTAAATGGGGGGGTCCTAGGGAAGTTCCCCATTTACCTCCCTCCACAATACCCCTCATCATTTCCATATGACTGTCCTGTATACAGAGAGGAGACCCTACAGAAGTCCTTTGATAATTGGGATGTATTAGGTCCACACAACCCATCTACTTTCACTCACTCATTAAAAGGGGTTGTCCAGTCCCAAAGTAGGTTTTCAGTATGGATGACCACAGGACAGGTCATTGGTAAGAGATTGTTGGGTGGACCTGCACAGATCAGCTGTAACGTATGGGCAGTACTGTTCCTATACAAGCAAGTCGTGGCATTACATTACTCTATGTAGTGGACACACGTTCCGTCACAATGCATCATCCATTCTGGCTCATGGCAGGATCTTGTTGCTAGAAGTGCTGCACTACCAGAGACCAGACTTCTTGTAGTGTCACAGGAGGTGCAGGACTTCTAGTGACAAGACCCTGTCCTGCGCCAGAATGGAGACCCCTTGTCCATGTTGTCTGCAGATTATGGACACCCATCATCTACACGGCCATCCATCCACTGACTTCATTTAGCACCAGACACCATAGACTTGTCCAAGTCATCAATTCCCATTGATCTTATCCCAGTCCATGTTGTAATATAGCACACCACGTATGGAATATACCACGTATGTAATACAGCACACCACGTATGTAATAACACTTGATTTATTTAGTCAGAGCAAAATTATTAACAATGCCAATTAAAACAAATAAATTATGTGGCGGATGAGATGTTCCAAGTCAAAGAGGAATAAAGACAATACAAGTCGCATCGCTGCCAGGACGACACGGATGTTACATTACCCCGATGTTAGGTTACATTTCTTTTGTTACATCTTCAGGCCAAAAAAAAATAAGATAACTTTACAAATAAATTAGAATAAGATTAACGTTTGGTCTCATTTGCGATTTCTTTTGTGGCGACAACGTGGAGAACATAAGACTTCCCAGAAGCCCCAGGCCAGCCGCCATGCCCCACATCGACACCAGACGGAAAACCTGGGAGATCAGCTTAAGTTAGACTAAATAAATTAAGGTTTTAGCGACAGGGACGGTCTCCGCTCCCAAATATTCTAAGATTGATATGGAAGCCATGACGTACGGAAATCCTAAGGATCATCCACGTAGGTCACAGAAACCAATGCTTCTCAATGGCAGGCCACAGGGACCCACACAATAGGACCAATGTTCAAAGTCCAGAAACCATGACCTGTTGAGGTACGCGAGGACTGACGCTGAGAACAGAAGTTTAGGAGACACCGGTGGAGATCTACGATCAGGGACCTACGAGGTGGTGGCCAATGGAATGGGGTGGAGCAGGCCAGGTCTTAAAGATTACTTATCGGGAGCAATAAACCCTTCCCATGCAACTGTGCTCTACGGTGAAGGTCCCCAATATAGACACGAGGGATTTGACAGATCAAAGCCTAAAAACAAGATAAAAACTTAACGTAATACTAAAAGGAAAGTTAATAAAAAGGCTCGGACACCAGGAAACCTAAAGTCACTGGTTAAAAATTTCTCTTTCGGTTCATTGCACAAAAACTTGCGACTGAATTTCAGCTGTACATCTCATGAGAGGACAATGACTGCCCCAGAGGATCCACTGGATCCCTAGAGAGACTATGCTACAGAGGATAAGTAACCTACACAAGGTGTCCTCATAGAAAACAATCTGTCCAAACAAAAATTCTAATAGCGAAGGTTCAGACCATGAGATCACATTTCAGATTTGGTCAGTGAAAGTGATATTTCCTTCACGGCCATTTTCCATCAGGGGGCGCAATGGTTTCCATGGATCCCTCAGTCCTTAGTATTGAGGGAAATTGGTGGAAACAGGAAAGTTATGTGAATACAACGTCCAAAATAGAATAATCCAGCATCAACATTCCTTTTAAATAAAACTTAGCTTTTATTTGTGAAAAAACATATCACCTTCCATAAAATTCAATGTAACTCGAATGATGGCAGAGAGAAAAAATATAAAGAATGTCTGGCGACGCGTTTCGGGGCGTTAACGCTGCCCCTTCATCATAGCCAGGCTATGATGAAGGGGCAGCGTTAACGCCCCGAAACGCGTCGCCAGACGTTCTTTATATTTTTTCTCTCTGCCATCATTCGAGTTACATTGAATTTTATGGAAGGTGATATGTTTTTTCACAAATAAAAGCCAAGTTTTATTTAAAAGGAATGTTGATGCTGGATTATTCTATTTTGGACGTTGTGCTTTGTGCCTCGGGCTGAGAGGCTGGATATCCGTGCATCTTCCAGACTTACATTTAAAGGCATCCTACGAAGGTTACTTACCTATTACCTCATTGGAATAAAAGGACACGTGAGTGAGCTGATACAATTTTTTCTACTTAAGTTATGTGAATATCCCCATTAAAATTGATGCCAATGTGTAAATAAAACCTAAGCCAAGTGTGTAATCCATCTCAATACCGAGGATCTGATCACAATGGGTAGACAGGAGGTGGTTATGGTGGTAGGGGGTGCATTTCACAGTTTACCACTAGGACCTTTTATGGTGTCCACTTTGGAAATCTAGCTCTGGTTGTAGTAGAACATGGTCAACTAGGACCTCCAAGTGTAGGCCTCAATGACTTGAGTAGACTAGGTCTATGAAGGAGTAACATTGTGCCTAGTCTACTCAAGTCATTGAGGCCTACACATGGAGATCCTAGTTGACCATGTTCTGCTCAAACCAGAACTAGATTTCCAAAGTGGACACCATAAAAGGTCCATGAAGATTAACATTTAGGAGCTATGGAGTCCTATAAACATCCAGATACATTTCTCCACCCAAGTAGACCAAAGGAGAACGTCAGAAGCTTTCCTTTGGTCATCCAATGAAACATTAGCCAGTGATCAGAAGCCATGATCTCCAGGTCATTGATTCATTAAAGTTACTGAAACGATCAAGTTCGTATTGGACACACAAGTTGGTTAAATTATAATCATAACGTCAGAGATACAGCTAAAAGAAAGATCCCCATAAAAACACGTACATGTAAAACCTGACAGGTCAAGCTGTGACCATTGGTCAGAGTTGAGTTCCAATATTTTTGGTCTACAGAACTTTAAAAAAAAAAAACCTTCTCTGGTCATTCTCCAAAATTTCCCCAACCCCTTTTATAAAAGAAAATCCAGTAGTAGGCACCTCAGTCCTAGAACCTGTTGCTCAAAGTCCTTGCTCTCCTTAGAAGTTACACCAATCAAGATTCTAGTAAGTACATTCAGTCCAAGACTTGTCCTAGAAGAACAGTCCATGCAAGACATTCTTGAGCACCTCTGAACTGCTCCACCATCTTAGCGCTCAATATCAATAGGCAGTCCATAAAGGAGTCAGGATCCACACGAGCAACAAGAAAGCCGTTTAGTCTGAAAGAAAGCTGAGAGTTTGACGAGTCTTGACTTCTAGAGAGTCACTAAAGTTAGATCCCGAATCTGTGGAATCCCGATTATCTTCTGCTGTAGCTTCTCCCTTTGGCGCCCAGGGAATAACATTAGCCCCTGAAGGGCTCAGCACAGCCGGGAAAGGCTGTGATGCCCAGGGATTAGGATTAGTCCTTGGAGGGCTCAGCACATCTGGGGAAGCTGTGGACACCGATTCCACCATCACTGTTCCTTCCTGTGGTACCCAGGGATTAAGATTAGTCAAAGGGATCAGCACAACTGGGGAAGCAGTGGACAACGATTCCACCATTATTGTTCCTTCCTGTGGTACCCAGGGATTAGGATTAGTCCTTGGTGGGTTCAGCACATTTGAGGAAGGTGTAGACACAGATTCCACCATCATTGTTCTTTCCTGTGGTGCCCAGGGATTAGGATTAGTCCTTGGAGGGATCAGCGCATTTGAGGAAGGTGTAGACACAGATTCCACCATCATTGTTCTTTCCTGTGGTGCCCAGGGATTAGGATTAGTCCTTGGAGGGATCAGCACATTTGAGGAAGGTGTAGACACAGATTCCACCATTATTGTTCTTTCCTGTGGTGCCCAGGGATTAGGATTAGTCCTTGGAGGGATCAGCACATTTGAGGAAGGTGTAGACACAGATTCCATCATTATTGTTCTTTCCTGTGGTACCCAGGGATTAGGATTAGTCCTTGGAGGGATCAGCACATTTGAGGAAGGTGTAGACACAGATTCCGCCATCATTGCTCCTCCCTGTGGTACCCAGGGATTAAAGGCACCCGATGGACTCATGACAACTGGGGAAGATAAAGATACTGATCCTGCCATACTGGTTTGTCTTTCTGGTCTCCAAGGACCAAGATAACGCAAAGGGCTCAGCACAGATGTGGAAGGCGGAGGAGACACTGATACAAAACGACTCAGGTTTGGTTTGGGAGAATTGGAGGTTGTTGGAGCAGCAACAAAACTGTCAAATGGATTGGAAGTGGAGCGCATCGGGCTAACAGGAGAGAAGGTGGATGAGGAAGTGCGTGAAGGAGAATAAAGTGATAGAGAAGACGATGACCGTGATGATCGTTCAGATGAGACTGGGTTGGATGGTAATTCAGAACAGCTGACACTGTGTCTCAAGCCAGGACGTTCACCATCGTCTCTCAGTTCCGAAAAATGGTGGACAAAGTGACAACGGTATCCGTATGGACAGATGCCACTTGTGTGATAACTCCTGCACAGCTCTGTCTTATACTTGGGATGACGGGACAGTCCTCGAAGCTCTCTTTGCCCATGAGCAAACTGACATCTTGTACTATAGTTGCAATTGCCAGACTCCAGGAAGGGGCGACACAGCTCAGTCTTGTATCGGGCGTCAGGAGAGATAGGTTTCGACACAGGTTTAGACTTGTTGCTTTCCTCAGCCGCACGAGCATGCCTTGGTGCAAGCGAAGTGGGAAACTGGGAATGCCGTTTGTATGGGCTTCGTGCAGACCCTGCAGCAGAACCTGGTAAGTTTTCCTTTTCCCTGTCTGTGTTCCATATGTTATTATTGAGGTTGACAGGACGGGGGTTGCGCACACTTGCGGAGTCCTGGGAAGGGGAAGTCAAGATTATGCCGGCCAACTGGGACACAAGTTCCTACAAGTGAGGAAAAACACAGAAAATGGTTAGGGCCACAAAGCGAGCTGCAGCTCTGCAACGCAAGGTCACAACATCCCGCTACAAGATTGGAACTAAGTGAACGCAGATTTGGATTTCTGATAGTTGCTTAAGAACTGCAAGTAACACGACCCTGCCAGTGTGGAGTGTGAACCTAGTCCAATATGGCAACCGAAAGCATCCAATTTTGCTCCAGTCCTACCTAAATTGCACAGTGTACCCTGGGACAACCATCAAAGAGGGAAATGACAGCAACGTTTCTAAGGGTATATTCACACAGCGAACGAACCCTAATAAGTTCTCACATAACTGGCTCCATTTTCAGATGTTAAAACGGTCAATTTGAACGCCTTGTTTTTTTTGGGCTGCACCTTGGGCACTACATAAGAATTTGCAGATTCAGGAAGCCGTAGCCCAGACATTGCAGTTCTGTAGCTACATCACTTACCCTGGGTGGTTATGCTAGGCCGTGTTCACACTACAGTTTCAGTATCCATTGCAAGATATTTACATAAAAGCTTTTTTTGACCCCAAATCTAGTTTTCCTACCAGTAACCTATCCAGAGAATAGGTCACCATTATGTCCGACACCCAGACCCCACACAGATCAGCCGTTTTAGCATCCTCTAGGTGTCAGAAGCTTCCAGAACCTGGTGATTGCTACAGCAGCTGATCTGTGCAGGAATCAGGGCCCCCCCAGGTCACATACTGATCTATGCTGTGGATAGGTCAATTCAATTCGGGGCCAGAACGTCCCTTTAAGAACCACATGCAGTTTTTCATTGCAGGTTTGAGTAGTAGAGTTCTACTTGGTTGCCATCTTTTGTATCCACATTGCCTACAGGTGAAGTGCAGAGCAACAGGCGCTAGACATTACTGCAACAATAAACTGCATGCATTTTCTGTAAGAAGCCATAGTGTGAACATAGCCTTAGTAAAGACAAACAAGGACATCAAGACTTAATACAGCCCACGGACAACCAATTGCAGAGATTTTAGCAGTCAAGAGACTCTCATAGAAGATCACACAAAAACCATTTGCAAAGTTCCTGGACGCATTGTCTTCAATAGGATTGGCCCAATGACATTGCACCAATCATGTCTAGCTGTATGTACCATGGGAAACACAGAGGATCATTACCAGAACTGAGGAGGGTGCAACAAGGCTGATCCCCCAAACCTATCCCAGCAAGCATACAGGTAACCCCAGGTAAGTGCTCTTGTTTTACCTGGGACCGGTTAGGGCTGACTTCAGACAAGGGCGTTGTGTTCAAGGACATGGTGAGGATGAGCCCTGACTGCAAGGGACTTCTGGAGGTGCCTAAAACTACTTCCACCTTGTCTTCAGCAAGTCTCATATATTTGTAAGCAGGGCAGATGCTGGGCCCCCCATAGGTCCTCCTCTGCCAGTCCCACCCACCCACACTGGTCCCACATTATCCATAATCACTGCACAAAATCCCAAAACTTCCTCCCCCCCTCCTCAGCAGCTCAGGATGTTTGACACTTGCAGTTGAGACCTTTCTTCTATATGTCATTCACTGCAACATAGTTTCAAATATTTACCTGTGGCTCTATTCCTGGTGTATGAATACAATTCCAAAGCAGCAGTGAAGACTGACACTGTCAGAGAAACAGGAAAATTAGCAACCAAATTCCAACAGGGATTGCTGCATTGCAGTTTCATGATGTCTCATGTTACGATGCAACACCATAGAGATACATTGACATTTTTATTGCACGTTTCTGTGCGACTTTGTGCTTTATGACACAAGTTGTTGTGTGGTCCTAGCCTAAACTGGGTCAGTATGAAGCAGGATATCTGAAGTTGGCCAATATGGCCACATTACACGTCCTACCTGGGTTATCAGTCATTTTTTGTGGACTACACGGCCACATGAAGATCGCCATGTTGTACTGCGCCATAGATCCTGATAAGATGAATGTTCGACACCCCTGCCCCCTCCGCAGGACCAACCTTTACCCCTTCCCCCCCCCATGCTTTTATATAAGACACTGCCCTGCATTCACTATAGAGGCCGGGTCTGGAGTGCGCTGCATTACTCTGGATATGGAGGGTATTCCTATACTGGTGACTGCAGTTGAGTATGCGGCAGTGATGACTTGTGCTGTCTTTAGATTTTTTTCTGAAACTTTGTTTATTATCCATTTTTTTGGTATATTTCCAAGTATTTGTGCAGGTGCAGAGAGGTCAATACAAAAGCAGAATTGCATTGCATGACATTTTATTTTGATTTTTAATTGTGCAACTAATGCTGCCATGTAGCTCTAGCCTTAAAGGGGTTCTCCAGCGGTGCTCAATCCTCACTGTACCCTTGTGCACCCTTTATTTCACTTGCTGCGCCTTGTATCACCATTATTTACTTACAGTGAATCAGTGGACAAACTACATTTCCCAGGATTCATCTGCCTGCTGTCACTCTCTGTATACCCTCCCTTCTACACTCTCCCCTGTAATGGAATCACAGGTAATAAATCCCTCCCACATCCAAGGTCACATGATGCTGTGGTGTTTCGTTTGCAAGCTCCTCCCCCCAGTGAGCGGCAAACACAGAAAGTGAGAGCAGGCAGATGAATCCTGGGAGATGTAGTTTGTCTGCAGATTCTGTGACCGGCACCATTATGGGGATCCCGTGACTGGTATTGCTATGGGGATCATGTGGTTGACATTGATGAGACTCCTGTCGCATTGCAAATTTATTAAAGGGGCGCTCTACTTTTGACAGAGGGGTTCTTTGACAATAAGAAGATGGAACATTGAACACTCGGTGGTCAGCGGTAATCTGTGGTGTAGGGGGAGGTCTCCATCTTCTTCCCTTGATATCGCCATCCTGCAAGGCACTTGGTCCTTAGCATCAGTCTATGGGCAATGAGAGCACTGATAAGCGGCAGCCTGCTCTGACCATGGAGTGATGCTCTGCAGAGGCAATGAGCTACAGAGGAATGCTCTGCGGGGGATGTGAGGGGCAGCAGTGCAGTGATGCAGTCAGACTAGTTAAAGGGGCAGCTGGCTGTCATTAGGAGAGGAATTTGTTCAGTGGGTCGGGGAGGTCACGGGGGTCTTAACCTCTCCATTCCACTACTGTGCAGCCAACCTATGGGTATAGGAAGGAAGGGTATATATGAAACTGGGGGAGAGATGGAGGGGGGGGGCATATAATTTACAGGTGACTGTAGGAGGATTATACTGCTAAATATACAGCTAAATTTGCCATTGTGCACAGAGCACGCCGCACATTTTGTCCCTCTTTCTACTCTTAAAAAGTTGGGAGGTATGGTGTAGGTGACGCTGCGCTCCTGTGTGACGTCACTCACTTTGTCCACCCGCAGCATGCGCGCAGTGTCCCGCCTCCTCCACAAGGGGGCCCACTGAAGCTCTGTCACCCAAGGGTCAATAAAAACCTGGAGTTGGCCCTGTGTCTGAGGTCTGTAGTTACTCCAGGATCTGGTCTGGGGTCCGGTCTGAGGTCTGTAGTTACTCCAGGATCTGGTCTGGGGTCCGGTCTGAGGTCTGTAGTTACTCCAGGATCTGGTCTGGGGTCCGGTCTGAGGTCTGTAGTTACTCCAGGATCTGGTCTGGGGTCCGGTCTGAGGTCTGTAGTTACTCCAGGATCTGGTCTGGGGTCCGGTCTGAGGTCTGTAGTTACTCCAGGATCTGGTCTGGGGTCCGGTCTGAGGTCTGTAGTTACTCCAGGATCTGGTCTGGGGTCCGGTCTGAGGTCTGTAGTTACTCCAGGATCTGGTCTGAGGTCTGTAGTTACTCCAGGATCTGGTCTGGGGTCCGGTCTGAGGTCTGTAGTTACTCCAGGATCTGGTCTGGGGTCCGGTCTGAGGTCTGTAGTTACTCCAGGATCTGGTCTAGGGTCCGGTCTGAGGTCTGTAGTTACTCCAGGATCTGGTCTGGGGTCCGGTCTGAGGTCTGTAGTTACTCCAGGATCTGGTCTGGGGTCCGGTCTGAGGTCTGTAGTTACTCCAGGATCTGGTCTGGGGTCCGGTCTGAGGTCTGTAGTTACTCCAGGATCTGGTCTGGGGTCCGGTCTGAGGTCTGTAGTTACTCCAGGATCTGGTCTGGGGTCCGGTCTGAGGTCTGTAGTTACTCCAGGATCTGGTCTAGGGTCCGGTCTGAGGTCTGTAGTTACTCCAGGATCTGGTCTGGGGTCCGGTCTGAGGTCTGTAGTTACTCCAGGATCTGGTCTGGGGTCCGGTCTGAGGTCTGTAGTTACTCCAGGATCTGGTCTGGGGTCCGGTCTGAGGTCTGTAGTTACTCCAGGATCTGGTCTGAGGTCTGTAGTTACTCCAGGATCTGGTCTGGGGTCCGGTCTGAGGTCTGTAGTTACTCCAGGATCTGGTCTGAGGTCTGTAGTTACTCCAGGATCTGGTCTGGGGTCCGGTCTGAGGTCTGTAGTTACTCCAGGATCTGGTCTAGGGTCCGGTCTGAGGTCTGTAGTTACTCCAGGATCTGGTCTGGGGTCCGGTCTGAGGTCTGTAGTTACTCCAGGATCTGGTCTGGGGTCCGGTCTGAGGTCTGTAGTTACTCCAGGATCTGGTCTGGGGTCCGGTCTGAGGTCTGTAGTTACTCCAGGATCTGGTCTAGGGTCCGGTCTGAGGTCTGTAGTTACTCCAGGATCTGGTCTAGGGTCCGGTCTGAGGTCTGTAGTTACTCCAGGATCTGGTCTGGGGTCCGGTCTGAGGTCTGTAGTTACTCCAGGATCTGGTCTAGGGTCCGGTCTGAGGTCTGTAGTTACTCCAGGATCTGGTCTAGGGTCCGGTCTGAGGTCTGTAGTTACTCCAGGATCTGGTCTGGGGTCCGGTCTGAGGTCTGTAGTTACTCCAGGATCTGGTCTGGGGTCCGGTCTGAGGTCTGTAGTTACTCCAGGATCTGGTCTGGGGTCCGGTCTGAGGTCTGTAGTTACTCCAGGATCTGGTCTGGGGTCCGGTCTGAGGTCTGTAGTTACTCCAGGATCTGGTCTAGGGTCCGGTCTGAGGTCTGTAGTTACTCCAGGATCTGGTCTGGGGTCCGGTCTGAGGTCTGTAGTTACTCCAGGATCTGGTCTGAGGTCTGTAGTTACTCCAGGATCTGGTCTGGGGTCCGGTCTGAGGTCTGTAGTTACTCCAGGATCTGGTCTGAGGTCTGTAGTTACTCCAGGATCTGGTCTGGGGTCCGGTCTGAGGTCTGTAGTTACTCCAGGATCTGGTCTAGGGTCCGGTCTGAGGTCTGTAGTTACTCCAGGATCTGGTCTGGGGTCCGGTCTGAGGTCTGTAGTTACTCCAGGATCTGGTCTGGGGTCCGGTCTGAGGTCTGTAGTTACTCCAGGATCTGGTCTAGGGTCCGGTCTGAGGTCTGTAGTTACTCCAGGATCTGGTCTGGGGTCCGGTCTGAGGTCTGTAGTTACTCCAGGATCTGGTCTGGGGTCCGGTCTGAGGTCTGTAGTTACTCCAGGATCTGGTCTGAGGTCTGTAGTTACTCCAGGATCTGGTCTGGGGTCCGGTCTGAGGTCTGTAGTTACTCCAGGATCTGGTCTGAGGTCTGTAGTTACTCCAGGATCTGGTCTGGGGTCCGGTCTGAGGTCTGTAGTTACTCCAGGATCTGGTCTAGGGTCCGGTCTGAGGTCTGTAGTTACTCCAGGATCTGGTCTAGGGTCCGGTCTGAGGTCTGTAGTTACTCCAGGATCTGGTCTAGGGTCCGGTCTGAGGTCTGTAGTTACTCCAGGATCTGGTCTGGGGTCCGGTCTGAGGTCTGTAGTTACTCCAGGATCTGGTCTGGGGTCCGGTCTGAGGTCTGTAGTTACTCCAGGATCTGGTCTGGGGTCCGGTCTGAGGTCTGTAGTTACTCCAGGATCTGGTCTGGGGTCCGGTCTGAGGTCTGTACTTACCTTGGGGTGCATTCTGGGATTTGGTCTGGGGTCTATCTATATTCTGCAATCTGTCCCCTGCAATTATTCTCAGGTCTGATCTTCGGTCTGTATTTATTTCGGGGTCTCTATGTACTTGGGTTCTGCTCTGGGGTCTGTAAACATGTTTGTTTGGGATGAAGGAGCCTCGTGCATTACTAGTGAGAGCATCGGGGTCCTGTGTAATATTCCGCCGACTCCTTATTAATACCTGTGGGTTTATACCGGTTATCATACATGTCCCAGTATTTGCCATATACCGTGTGAGCGCCCCACAGCTTCACTCCTTCTTATTTCTCTGTCGTGGTTTTCCTAGAATAGCCTACATTTCCCATCATGCCTCTGGTTCTTTAGTGACAAAGGGGCGGAGTCTTATCTGCTCTTCTGTGAGTCCTATTGCAACAAGTGTCACCACGACCAGATCTTCCCTGTTGCACTGTAATAGCCTGCCATGTCCTGTAGGTGGCACTCTAACACTAAGGTCTTCCCGAGGCCTCCTGTGACTCCCCTTACCCCCAGTCTCCAGATCTCTGTCTTGTTCTTCGTCTTCCAGGACAGTAAATCTCTCTGCTCTTTGTTTTATCGACTTCCCTATAAGTTCCATTATGTCATCGTCACACGGAGCGACGCTCTGCCACGTAAAAGATGCAATAGTCTGACAAACAGATGAACGTCGGCCGATGGCCGGGACCTTTATAGAGTCAAATTAGCAGGATGATCGGCCCATATAAAAGGGCCACAGCAGAGGAAATGTCATGAAAATTCTGCAAAATTACAATGAGAATTGATGTGGAATAACACGCCATGCGTTTCCGCCAGGTTTTTTTCCGCAGCGTTTTGTTGTTGCGCTTCGCTATGTGGGGCCTTAGTCTGAGATAGAGAAGAACTTGAGCCTTCCCCTTTTTTGTGTCTGTCTTTTGTCTCCTTATTTCCTTCTGTTTTTTTGAAACTTTTGCAACATTTACGAACAACAAAAGTCGATGGAAATTTCCATATGAACAAAGTATAAAGTGCAGAGTTATAACCGCACAGAAGTTTCACAACTCAGGTATTCTAGCTCTTACCCAATGGGCCCAAGCTGCTCAGTCCCAGCAACCGCTAGGTCCTCATTGTACATATCAGTATCAGATATAAGGGGCCCCCAGGCTGATCAGCAGATACAGAGTGCAGGAACCCTACAGTGCACCCGGCTCCATCCAGAGACTGATGAGAAAAGCTGATCAGTAGGGGGGCCAGAAACTGGGCACCAACCTGATATTGATTACAAATCCCTGGAAAACCCTTTTGTTGATTATCCAAAAGCTACTAAGAACGAGCAACATAGTGACATAATAACTGCCACAGGGCCCGACAGCTAAGGGGCCCCTCGTAACTCAGACATAAGGAACCAGGTGCGAAAAATGTGAACAATGTAACGAGGATGTAATATTTATACTATTTCCATGTTGTGACATCATTAAGTATGCCGTATGTAAAGTGATGTCACAGTGTATATAATGACTATTTTTGTAAGTGCTATGACATCACTGTGTGTATTATCTCTGTACTGTGACATCACTGTGTGTATTATCCTGTACTGTGACATCACTGTGTGTATTATCTCTGTACTGTGACATCACTGTGTGTATTATCCTGTACTGTGACATCACTGTGTGTATTATCTCTGTACTGTGACATCACTGTGTGTATTATCCTGTACTGTGACATCACTGTGTGTATTATCTCTGTACTGTGACATCACTGTGTGTATTATCTCTGTACTGTGACATCACTGTGTGTATTATCCTGTACTGTGACATCACTGTGTGTATTATCTCTGTACTGTGACATCACTGTGTGTATTATCCTGTACTGTGACATGACTGTGTGTATTATCTGTACTGTGACATCACTGTGTGTATTATCTCTGTACTGTGACATCACTGTGTGTATTATCTCTGTACTGTGACATCACTGTGTGTATTATCCTGTACTGTGACATCACTGTGTGTATTATATCTGTACTGTGACATCACTGTGTGTATTATCCCTGTACTGTGACATCACTGTGTGTATTATCCCTGTACTGTGACATCACTGTGTGTATTATCCCTGTACTGTGACATCACTGTGTGTATTATCCCTGTACTGTGACATCACTGTGTGTATTATCCCTGTACTTTGACATCACTGTGTGTATTATCCTGTACTGTGACATCACTGTGTGTATTATCCTGTACTGTGACATCACTGTGTGTATTATCCCTGTACTGTGACATCACTGTGTGTATTATCCTGTACTGTGACATCGCTGTGTGTATTATCCTGTACTGTGACATCGCTGTGTGTATTATCTCTGTACTGTGACATCGCTGTGTGTATTATCCTGTACTGTGACATCGCTGTGTGTATTATCTCTGTACTGTGACATCACTGTGTGTATTATCTCTGTACTGTGACATCACTGTGTGTATTATCCTGTACTGTGACATCACTGTGTGTATTACCCTGTACTGTGACATCACTGTGTGTATTATCTCTGTACTGTGACATCACTGTGTGTATTATCTCTGTACTGTGACATCACTGTGTGTATTATCCTGTACTGTGACATCACTGTGTGTATTATCCTGTACTGTGACATCACTGTGTGTATTATCTCTGTACTGTGACATCACTGTGTGTATTATCCTGTACTGTGACATCACTGTGTGTATTATCCTGTACTGTGACATCACTGTGTGTATTATCTCTGTACTGTGACATCACTGTGTATTATCTCTGTACTGTGACATCACTGTGTGTATTATCCTGTACTGTGACATCACTGTGTGTATTATCCTGTACTGTGACATCACTGTGTGTATTATCCTGTACTGTGACATCACTGTGTGTATTATCTCTGTACTGTGACATCACTGTGTGTATTATCTCTGTACTGTGACATCACTGTGTGTATTATCCCTGTACTTTGACATCACTGTGTGTATTATCCCTGTACTTTGACATCACTGTGTGTATTATCCCTGTACTTTGACATCACTGTGTGTATTATCCCTGTACTTTGACATCACTGTGTGTATTATCCCTGTACTGTGACATCACTGTGTGTATTATCCTGTACTGTGACATCACTGTGTGTATTATCCCTGTACTGTGACATCACTGTGTGTATTATCCTGTACTGTGACATCACTGTGTGTATTATCCTGTACTGTGACATCACTGTGTGTATTATCCCTGTACTTTGACATCACTGTGTGTATTATCCTGTACTGTGACATCACTGTGTGTATTATCCCTGTACTGTGACATCACTGTGTGTATTATCCCTGTACTGTGACATCACTGTGTGTATTATCTCTGTACTGTGACATCACTGTGTGTATTATCTCTGTACTGTGACATCACTGTGTGTATTATCTCTGTACTGTGACATCACTGTGTGTATTATCCTGTACTGTGACATCACTGTGTGTATTATGCTGTGTATTTGTTATTGGCAAATAAATATTTATTTGTCAATATAACTGAGCATGGCTGGATTGCTGTCTGTTGGTTTGAACAAAGAGGCATGGCTAAGTGAAGCTAAAGAGGTATTTTCCGAAAAAAACTTTGTACAAAAAAGATATACTCCATCCTTCAATACGGCATTTAAGGATCTTACAGCAGCCTTTAAGGAACAAATAGTTTCGTGGTGGGAGATCCAGAGTTTGGAAAACTATATAAAAAACGGTATAGTTCCTAGAGGCCTAAGGGTGGGACTACTTCCCGCGAACCGCATTAGGAGTGCTAATTTATTAGTCAAGTGGGAAAAAGAAGCCACAGGCTTTTCATTGAGATTGCTTCAGCTGCTTTTGGAGGAGGAGAAAAGTCATCTGGAGGTGTTGGAAAATCAACTAAAAGAACACTTAGAAATAATTAAGAAGTTTCAGGGTGAATCTGAGTTTGGGTCAAAGGAAATTCAGTTACAGAATACGCTTGATAAATTTCAATATCATTTGAAAGAACGGAAACACAAACAATTCGCACGAGACTTACAAGATTTCAGGGAGAATAAAGTTTATAGCACGATAGGGGATAGATCCACGTTCAAAGGAGGAGAAACAGATATCTCCTCAACTGATACAGAAAGATCTGATTCTGAGACTCGTATTAAAACAAGCAGAGGTAGAACAAGGGGAAGAGGAAGGGGACGAGATAGAGGCAGTAGGACACAGACAGGGTTTTTTTTAGAACAATCATACCTCCTGAGGAATCGGAATCCAACTCAAGCTCAACAGAGCTCCAAGTGATTAATTTGTCCTCTATCCCTATTACTGAAACCGAGATGTGTGTTTTGAGTAGAGGCCTTTCCTTTGTTCCCAGCTCTGATCTTGACGTCTTTAATTGGGTGAAGGATTTACATCTCTTCACCCGAAAACTTAGGTGGAAAAAGTTTTTCTGCAAACAGGATGAGAGGTTAAGCTCAGAGCTGGGTATCTCAGTAGATCTGTTACCTGATGTAAGACTGCTAGCTGGTTTAGGAGAGGAAGTTGGGGAAACAACTGGATGTGGTCCTTTCACGAATCTTCAGGTTAAAAATTCTAAACTTCCCCCTATAGGTGAAATATCCTGTATTGATGTATTTCTTAGTAAGGTGACATCGGACTTAGAGAAGATTAAGCACACGCATTGCCCCCTAAATCTAAATAGAGCAGAAATGGAAGCTCTTAAAAAATTGGAATCCAACAAGGAGCTGGTTATTAAACCGGCGGATAAGGGGGGCAATGTGGTGCTTATGAATGTCTCCCAATATATTGGGATGTGTGAGTCCTTACTCCTGAATAAAGAGAACTATGCGATTCTGCGAAGCAATCCAACTGTGGAATTTAGTGGCGCTTTACGTAGTTTACTAGTGGAAGCAAAAATGTCTAATTTGATTTCTGATAAGGAATTTGAATTTTTGATGCCATTACATCCAATGGAGGCGACTTTTTACTGTCTGCCGAAAGTCCACAAAGGCCTGTCCCCCCTAAAGGGACGTCCAATAGTGTCGGGTGTTAACAGCTTATGCCAGAATGTGGGTATATATCTGGACAAAATGCTTAGACCGTATGTGACTTCTCTTCCCTCATTCATACAGGATACCTCTGACCTACTACGTAAGCTAGAGGGAGTATGCTTGGATGAGGAGGTTATCTTGTGCTCTATTGATGTGGAGGCCTTATATTCATCTATACCGCATCAATGGGGCATGAGAGCAGTTGGCCATTACTTGCGTTCGCGAAGGAATCAGTACCGCGCCCACAGCCAATTCATCCTCGATCTTCTCGAATTTTCCCTCACCCATAACTACTTTGTTTTTAAAGGGCAGCACTTCCACCAGCTCAGGGGCACCGCCATGGGGAATCCATGCGCGCCCACTTATGCGAACTTGCTCCTGGGCTGGTGGGAGGAGACAGTGGTTTTTGGGGAGGAATACGAGGAATTCACCAATCGAATTGAGCTGTGGGCGCGGTACATTGATGACGTGCTGGTTTTGTGGAGAGGTACGCCTGAATCTTTCCAGAAATTCGTTGAACATCTGAATGAAAATATAATAGGCCTATCATTCACATATGAAATAGGTGGTTCTTCGCTCCCATTTCTGGATGTATTAATCTCAAGGGGACTAAATGGCACACTTGAAACAAAGGTGTACAGAAAAAGTACAGCCACGAATTCCTTCTTGAGATGGGACAGCAGTCACCCGTACCCACTAAAGAGGGGGATTCCTCGTGGCCAATACCTGAGACTGAGGAGAAATTGTTCTGGGGGGCAGGTCTTTGTGGATCAGGCAGCAGAACTAAGGTCCCGTTTCCGAAAACGGGGATATCCAGATGAGATATTAAGAGAGGCTTACAAATCCTCTTTGGCTAGCGATCGCACCCAACTGTTAAGAGCTAAAGAGAGAAACAAGAGCTCGGACGATGTGGTCCGTGTAATTGGAACATATGACAATGGAGCATCGGAGGTGAGAAAAATATTGCAGCGCCACTGGGATATTCTAACCCTTGACCCAGATATAAAAGCGGCAGTTGGAGATAGACCACAGATAACGTTTCGCCGGGGTAGATCCCTGCAGGATCATCTGGTGCATAGTCACCTGAATATACAAAAGAATCCAACATGGTTGTCCCCACCAAAGGGTTGCTTTAAATGTAGTGGATGCTCTACCTGCAAAAATCTGGAGACAGGCAGACAATTTTTTTTTTTTTTTTTTTTTTCTGAGGTTCTGAAGAAGGTCTTTGAAATCAGACACTTCATATCATGTAGATCAAAAGGGGTGATCTATAAGATCACTTGTCAATGCAAGTTAGAATATGTAGGCAAAACAAATAGGGAGCTTAGAAGAAGGATTGGTGAGCACCTGGGGGACATACGGAATCAGAGGGATACACCAGTGGCGAGACATGTTAATTCCTGTCATGGGGGTGATTTAAACTGTATACGATTTATGGGTATTGATCTGGTTAAGCCACATCAAAGGGGAGGAGACTGGTCAAAAATGACGTTGCAGCGAGAAGCCAAATGGATATTTAGATTAAAAACGGAGTCTCCACGAGGCTTGAATGAACAACTAAATTATTGTTGCTTCATTTAGGAAATTATTGGGTAATTTCTCTAGCAAAAAACTTTTGGCATCTGAGTTCTAGTTTCTATGTAAAATACTTAAAGTATAATTCTTAGGGTATGCCTATCAACCAATAAAGAGGGACAGTACCTGGTTTAGTAAATGCTCAATGAGCAATGAGGTGGATGAGGTTAGTTTCACAATATACTCACCGTTCCTAGGAAAGTATGGGGGATGGGGATAGAAAAATTGTTGAAACTAGGGGTTATATGTTTGTTTATAATTGCTGGAGTGCACTGATTGGATTTGTGCAAACCCTTTTCTCCTCATTCAGACGTCTGTATAGACAGAGAAGCGCTACTGCGCATGCACGGAGTATGTTGTCAAGCTCCGTGCGGCAAACTACTGCGCATGCACGGGATCGGGAGTGCGATCCCGCGGGACATGAATACTGGGAGTACGTCGATACGAGTGACGTCATGAGTATGCGCGAGATGGCGCCAAAATCGGAATGGTATCCGTTTGCTCCCTGGAAATACGGGTAAGGGGAGGAGCGTCACAAAGGTATTTAAAGTTCTTGATTGGAGTAAGGGGTGCTGCCAGTGTCACTACACTTAGCGAGCGCTAGGAGATTGAACTATCTAGATGTCCTACCACTGTGGGCATGAGCTTGAGATGAGAGGAGTCTGCGGTTAGCAGCTTAAAGTAAGGTCCCCTGATGAGCGGTGCGTTACTGCACTGTGAAACGCGTAGGGACAATTAGGGTCTTGCTTGAGGGCTAGTTTGGGACTGCCCTTGTCAGGGCGGGAGTCAATGGGGGCTAGCACGCATCGGCAGGTAAACAACAGGGATTGAACGTCCTCCTGTGATGGGCCTGGTCCTGAATGAGACTCCCACTCCTGACATCTGGTAAGACCGTTCATTTTTGTCATCTTAATTGGCAGACTATAACGAACAGTTGGTGGTCAGTATGCTTTATGGTTATCACTTAAAGTGACATTGCCAAAAAATCTCTATTTTTGTGGACTCATTAGCACATATGAGTATTTTTTCTATGTATTGTCTCCAATAGGGGAATTTTTAAAAGCCATTGTTTGTGAGCACTTTTTATAATAATAATGAATAAATGTTAAGTTTTATGCATCAGTGCGCTGCTAAATATTTGTTATTGGCCTCCATGGTTACTTGGTATGACCGCGGCCTTGTACATGTATTACTTGCCAGGAATGCGGCTGCAGCTGTTCTCTTTCTTCTCTCCTACTTCCTATTAGACTACTGAGCTGTTTCTCTTCTTCTTCTTCTTCTTCTTCTTCTGCCCTTCTCCCTTCACCTAACATTTGCTGTGTCTGCAGTTTCCTTGTCCATCTATTACTTGGGGACATTGCAATGTTCTAGGTGTAGACTTTTTGAAGAAGGATGGATAAATATAGAAGAACATCAAGGTCTCAGAGCTGAGGTCTTCACCAGGCACCAAGATGTCATCTCTCTGGTATTGCCTGGACGATCCTCTTTCACTCGCTCTGTGGTCACAGTTGTTGGTTTCTCTCATGCTGCTTATGGTGGTCTGGTCTTGGTCGCTGTTCTTCATAAATCTTCACAGATGACCGTTGTCTGCCACCAGCCTTAGGACTTATTCACTCTTTTGTCCATTAGTTTTGCAGCCCAGGTCGTAGTCCTACAATGGGGACAAGTCTTCTGAGAATACGACAAAAGAAGTTCTCTTTGTTGGTCCATACAGAGAATTCGGACAGGGAATTTGCAGCATAGCGGTTCTGCACATTGAAGATGTTGACCCCTCCCTTGTAAAGCCATGACCCTGGCACATCCTACCCAAGGCCAGAGATCCTTTCCTCACTCACGTGATATAATGTTCAGGGCTAACAATAGGTTCTCTTGGGATTTGCCGGGAAGTGAATCATCTTGTGTTTTCCTGGACTGTGCACAGCTTTTCAGGAGGAACCTACAGGAACTTGTCCACTTCCAGCATAGCTTCACTAGAGAACGTTCTGCCCGTGTCGGGCCTTGTGTCTCACAGTCTTTTTGTTTTTTTTCTGTATCCTGTGTTCCCTAAGTAAGTTCTTACTCTTATGCACCTCAAGGTTCTTCCTTAGGGTATGTTCAGACAGATGAATTTGGAAAGGAATTTGTGGTGGCCTTCAGCCTCAAAATCTTCTCCAAAAACAGAGGCATCCGGCATTGAAAATGGTGAGTGGCAGACTAGAGATGGTTTTTGGAAAGTGTTTTGAGGCCTCAAGTTCCTCTCTAAGTTCTTCTATCTGAACATACCCTAACTAGGTGCACCTCTTGGTGCTCTTGAGCTGTATTGATCTCTGACCACAAATCCAGATCCCTACTCCAGTGCCAGGTTTTTACATAGGTTCTGTGTTGGTCAAGACTCAGCTGTGCATCGAGGAGTTTTTGTTCCCTTCAGAACCATCCAACATATGTTGATGTTCTCCAGAACCAGCAAGCTGTCCTCGGGGTGGCCCAAGTCGGGTTAGTATCTTACAGTAGAACCAGATGGGTGTCCCTGTCTACCAGTTGACTCCATTGGTCTTCCATATTGATGTTACGACCGAGGTTCCATTGGCCAGCTAAGTAGTACGTTGATCTTGTTTTTCAGGTTGGGCTTAGTTGTGTGACCTCTGTAGCCAGAGCGGGTGCATCACCCCAATGTTGAAGACTGTAACACCTGGGACTTGTGTCCATGTCCATCATGAATCTTAACGTGCACCAATACACTAAATGTTTCGAGTTAGTCCATTGTAATAAGGTAGTGGTCACACTGGTATCTCTATGGGGCTACAAGACCACATCTTCTCCAGGGGGCCCGGCCATCTTCCTCAATGATATCAGCAGCCATGGGCCACTGCTGAGGCCTGGGGGGCATTGATGTCATGGCAATGGAGATTGTGTGTACAGTGGCTTCCATTGGTGTCCATTGGTCTCCATCTTCTATGCTACTATAGGGGGTGATCCTATAAAGTATTTAACCCCTTACTGGACAGCTTTTGTACCGATGATTAATGGAGTGATTGGTTGTTGATGTTGTGACTTACCTGTACGATCACCTCGCTGTTCTGTCATTGGTGTTTCATAGCAATTGAGCCGTCAATCACGTTTCGTGGCTGTTTACATAAATTGGAGTGAATCAACCCCTGGCTGACAATAGGTAATGAGTAACCCCGGCCAAACATTACCTGTGTGTTCGGTGAGTCAACATCAGCCGGTCTTCTGAGGTGTCACACGTATCTAGTCCCTGCTCCTGGGCATGACACAAGTCATGTTTGGCTGGCTCTTTGGTGGCCGAATCCTATTCCCAAAGACCCAAAGACATGTCTGACTGGTTTATTTGACTGTTTTTAACCCGGCTTCCGTCATATTGCTCGGAGCAGTTGTGTCATCACTTGACGTCTAGACTCTGCTATGGGGAAGGATGTAAAGCATGATAGATGTAGCGCCCACGCATGAGGAGCCATATGGAGGACCCTTGTTTGGTAGAGGTTTTAATGTACTTGAAGGGTATAAAGATCTGTCAGACTTGAATGCAGTGAACTATAACTTGACACTTAACATGTTACATCCTATTGGTGATGTCAGGTTAGGGTTTGCTGTGTAACGATGTGCGGCATGTAAGGGTGTTAGGTTGGAATTTATCATGTCGTGGTGTGTGGTACATTGAACTGAATCATGGCGTGTAGCATCTTGGGTGTTGGGTTGGAGTTTGCTGTGTCATGGTGTGTGGCATCTTGGTTGTTGGTTTCGAGTTTGCTGGGTCATGGCATGTGGCATCTTGGGTGTTGGGTTGGAGTTTGCTGGGTCATTGTGTGTAGCATATAAGTGTGTTGGGTTGGAGTTTGCTGGGTCATGGTGTGTGGCATCTTGGTTGTTGGTTTCGAGTTTGCTGGGTCATGGCATGTGGCATCTTGGGTGTTGGGTTGGAGTTTGCTGGGTCATGGTGTGTGACATCTTGGTTGTTGGGTTGGAGTTTGCTGGGTCATGGTGTGTAGCATATAACTGTGTTGTTTTGGAGTTTGCTGGGTCATGGTGTGTGACATCTTGGTTGTTGGGTTGGAGTTTGCTGGGTTATGGCATGTGACATCTTGGGTGTTGGGTTGGAGTTTGCTGGGTCATGGTGTGTGGCACATTGGATGTCAGGTTGAAGTAAGCTGTATCATGGTATGTGGCACATGGTGAATGGCTAGTTGGCACGTGTGTCCTGGTTGACCACGGGATGAAGTGTCACGGTTTGAGTCAGGCTCCTCTCTGTATGTCTAATATTATACTGTAAGATTTTAGATCGTTGTCCAATCCCAACAAAATCATCAGGTTTGACCTTCATTGATCTAATATGTGCAGCCAGTTTACAGTGATGCAGCTGCTGTGGAGTTTCCTCTTTTACCTCCTGGATTCCACTCCGTAGTAGTCGCCCTAGTTGCCTGTAAGTAGAGGTATCTGAAGGGTTAATGGGATGTTCCAATTCCTCAGCATAGGTCATCCATTAGAATCTGTGGCGGTCCGACGCCTGGGATTCTCGCTGATCAGCAGTTTGTAGGAACTGCTGTGCTCATGCAAGTGCCGTGACCCCTTCACTGTTTACATCGCACCCCATAGTGGCCGTGCCATGTCATTGCAAACTCATCTCATTCACTTCTATGGGCTTTAATTACATTGCAGAGCAGCAATGTAATCAGTGAAGAGGTCACAGCCATCGCACCAGTGCTGCAGCTGATCAGCAGGGGTCCTGAGGATAGGCCATCGATAAAAATGAACTGGAATCCCCCTTTAATATTTCTGGGTGTAATGTATAGAGAATTGCGCCTTTTACATGTGATCACAATCTATTGACTTTTGCCAAGAAGTGACAATTCCCGGTCCTTGGCGTGAACACCCTTATTAATAAGTAACCTCCGGCAGATACAGGTCACATAGTGGGGGAGCTCTAAGCAGGTGTCTGTCCTTTCTTAAGTCTATTAGAAGATCAGGCACCTTCCTCCTTGACTTCTTCTTACACTTGTGTCCAGGAAACTTACTCAGATCAGGTTATTTTCAGCTCTTCGGATTCCAGCCGCATGCGTCATCCAGACATAAAAGACACTTCTAGTTTTTTATTTTTATGCCTTTTATTAGTCATTAGATCAGGAAGAGCTGATCTAGTATAACCAAGATAGGGTAAAAACAGATCACCCTGGTCTACGGACCCCATGGTATATGGTGTATAATGGAGAGGGAATCTGGACTCCGATAGCAGATGGGTCGGCGGACTTCCATTAAATAGGTCATGGCCATTTATCTACTTTGATCATGGTTGGCCCAGCAGAGAGCAGTCCCACCATCAGATGACATTATGGAGACCGACAAACTGAAAAAGGATCCACGGCGGGATAATTTGGTCCTACCGACACTGTCGGACTGACCTTCCTTGGGTCTACCGGATAAAACGATTCTGTGGTCCACTCTCCAATAGGCCAAGGCTCCTCTTCAAATGTGGGCGTCTTCTGCTGGACCATTACTGTGTGAGATCCTGGGCTCATCGGAGGATCCTCTGGTGGACAAGTCCCACAGTCCATCACTAGTCCAGTCCTATAGCCCAAACACAGTGAGAAGAGGTGCACGGAAATGTATGTAAGGTGGAGGTCGTACCCCAGGTCTTCTAGAGGGCGGCAATTTATCAACCTTGGTGGCCAAAGAGGCCGGGGAAGTGGGAGTTCGGGTGGATGGGAGATCATGGACAGCTCTCGATGAGATGTGTCACAGGTGGGCACCGTTTCAGTGTTACCACTGGAGGATCATGTGATGGGCTCCACCATTACACCCTGTGTCAGTGAGAAGGAGACTTCTTTCCACAGGCCAGGCTCCTGAAGAATCCCCATCAAAGACAAGTAGACCCTGCCTCCACCTGACCTTCTCACAGTCCCTACCCCACACGTTTCCCATCCGCCTACTTCACCCCTTCCTCGCCTACCCATCCTCATATCCTTTTCTCATCCCACCGTGTCCCCACCCTACCTCCTCCATGTTTGGGAGGCCAGGTCGCCCTTATGTCTCCTGTGTCTGAGCCCCCCGTGTCTGTTCGCACTCATGTTCACTTTCACCTGCCGTAGGCGTCCACTTCCTGTGTCAACCCTGCGATCGCTGCTGCTTTGGTTGTTTTGAGTCACATGCGGTGTGTAGGTTTTGTTTATTCTGTGGGTTCTGCCTCATTTAGACCTCCTTTCCATTTTTAGCAGACACCGGCCTGCTGCTGATCGGTATCGCTTTGCACTTTGAGTTATTTGTGTGCACCTTACACTCGCTTCGTGGTGTGCCAAGGTATGAACCAGATGGAAAACATGAGTATTTCTCTTCCAGGATGACAAGTGTGACAACACAGAGCTGTCGCTGTAACTCGCCGATCAGCACCTGCCCTCGAGATCATCATGGAGGAGAACAGGCACTGGCCTGTACGGCTGCAGAGGGGAATGGGTCAAAAATTAAAATAAAATTCCCGTAGTATTACATAGGACATTGAAGAGACAAACTGATCTGTTCTGGCGTGAATAAAGCACTTGGGCTAAGACAGAAAACGGCGCCGCTTTGTGTACGTCTCTGCTTTCCTCCGACTCTGCTGCTCCTCCTCCCTTCTCCATCCCCTTCTGTAGACAGCTGTACTTGGATACATTCCTGAGCTGACAATACATCTTGGAATACCAAGACTGATTCAGCAAGAGAGTATGTCAGCAATTTAGGAGGCAGCAGGAAAGACTTTGGCAAGTGGAGAAAGAAGCATTTTTCTCTGCTGACCTATATGACAAAGTTTCATATAATAACCCACCCAATTTTTTAAAGTTGGCTGCCCCTAAGGGGAGGAGCCACAGACCTCGGAGAAGAGAGCAGAGATTAGAGATTTCGATTAAGCTTTAGAGACTGTCACTAAACCATCGCAGATGTCGGATACAACTTGGACTTGGGTAGATGAAGTTCGGAGAAGAACTGCAAGACGAAAAGTAGTATAACAAGATTATGGAATGGCTTCCAATTGGTCCAGATGGAACATTGCACTTGGTGATTGAAACAAAATTATTTCCAGGGTATTCTGCCCCATGGTTGTCGATTGCCGAATTTCCAACAAGACTTCCACCGGTCCGGTCGTCCTGCTCTCTATAAGTCGCCTGTCAGAAAGCTTTGACCTATGAGCGTGTCCACCAGAGGAGACCGTCAGCCCACACAATAACAACAGTTTCCACCAGTCATGTCATTTGTGGTCACCAGTACACACCAGTATGTGGGAGTGCAGTTATTTATAGCGGTTTCCTTCTTAATGGTCTAGTGGTGGTAGAGCGAGGGACAGGCTAGATGTGACCTGTTCCGTCACGGGCAGGTTGGCACCCACTGATCTTACGACAGGGTCCTTGTTTGACCATCTCTCCAACCGCTGTAGGCTACACAATGGAAATTTCCCGCTGTCACATCTGTGTATATTGGTAGAAAGATCACAGACGGATGTCGCAACCTGACAATTATAGAGACATCAGGCTCTGCAGTCACAGAAAACACTGCAGACACCTGAGACGCTGCTGAACTTTTTTTTGGTAAAATGAAGTTCTGCAGCAGCTGCGCTATTATAGTGTAACCTCTGCTAGAAATGATAAGACTATTCGGACCTTGCTTGTAGCTCTGAGCCTTGTGTTCATGTTCTCCGTCCGTAGCTCTGACATTGTACAAGGTCTCAGAACTCCTCACCGGCTTCTTATAGCTTAGGACACCTGGTATATAGTCACCTACAGCTACTAGTGAGCAGTCCATAGTGCCCGGTATCTGCTGTTATACAATGTGTTGTGCCTGCTGTTCAGTACTGTGTAGTATATATGACCTGGTGGTCTAGTGGTATACAGTAATCTGCCACTACTAGTTAGTGGTCAGTAGTGTCCAGTATCTGGTCTACCGGTGCTGCCCCTGGTGGTCAGTGCTGTGTAGCATCTATTACCTGGTGGTATATAACAGTCTGCGTGTAGTACTTAGGGGTATATAGTGCCCAGTAGTTAATCTACTAATGCTATATATGGTGCTGTCCAGTGCCTATGACCTGGTACTCCAGTGGTATATAGCATTTTACCTGTAGTGGTCAGTGGTGTATAGTATGATGTTATGTAATGTACTGTCCCTGGTGGTCCAGTGGTATATAGCATTTTACCTCTGGTGGTCTAGTGGTATATAGCATTTTACCTCTAGTGGTCAGTGGTGTATAGTATGATGTTATGTAATGTGCTGTCCCTGGTGGTCTAGTGGTATATAGCATTTTACCTCTAGTGGTCAGTGGTGTATAGTATGATGTTATGTAATGTGCTGTCCCTGGTGGTCTAGTGGTATATAGCATTTTACCTCTAGTGGTCAGTGGTGTATAGTATGATGTTATGTAATGTGCTGTCCCTGGTGGTCCAGTGGTATATAGCATTCTACCTCTAGTGGTCAGTGGTGTATTGCCCTGGTGGTCCGGTGTATTGTCCATTCGCTCTTCCATTGGCAGCTCTAAGTTAGACCTCTCCGGTTTTCTCGGAGATTATTAGGTTGGTGGATTCTCCTCCTTGTTTTGTGTGTCCAGCGATGTCCGCACTAGATTTTGCTGGATATTCTTGTGTTCTGCTGCTAATTTGCAAGTGAAATTTCCAGATATCTTTGTTATTTTCATGCAAATCCGCCTTGTCCATAGGCCTGCAGATATGGCCACCGAGGTCTATGTCCATACTGTGTCCCTGCACCATGTTATGGACCAGATATACTGTGTGTAATAGGACAGACGTGGATCTCTGAGCATCACACCTATAGGAGCTTGTTAGGGGTCCCATCCAAAACCATGAGGGTTACTATAGGTCCGGCCTTACTTATGGCTCCATCCATCTCCACTTGTCCAAGAAGGTTTCAGTAAGATCTTGTGGAGCGTCTGTAGGGATTTGCAGCTGAAAGAGCCTTTGTAGGGTCGAGCACTGATGTTAGTGGAGAAGGTCTGGCTTGTCCAAGGCATATCCAAGATGGTGGATGAGGTTGACGTATGGACTTCTAGATCTCACTTGATGGCAATTAACCCTTGACTGACAATAAGGGACCGAACCATAAAATAACACCTCTCCATACTGTTATCCCTTCTCCACCATTTTAGGGACATATATTCTGGTAGGCAATGTTCTCCGAGCATCCACCAAAACCAGATGCATCCATCAGACTAGCAGATAGTGAAAGGCGTCCAGTAATGACTTGCTTTACCTCCCTCCAGCTGACGCCTGGCATTGAGCGTGGTGATCTTGTGCTTGTGTGCAGCTGGTCTACACAACTCAGTGCCAATGTCCCTTCCAGAGGCAATGTGGATCTCTGCAGTGAGCAATGCAACAGATTTTAGATGTATTTTATGTGCCCCACGTTTCAGCGCTCACAGGTTTGCACGGTCACCCGCTTTTTGGCCAAGTTTATGACACTATAGAGATGCTTCCATGCCACAATAATGTAACGTACGTGCTCGGAGAAGATCAAGCAGATTGGAAATTTTATGAAGACGATTCCCCGGTATAACCCATGCTACCCCCAGTATGGAGCCCGCACGGCTGTGTGCTTGGTGCACCTGTTCACAGCACCTGAACTGAGTATTGAGGAGGGGTCTCCACATACTGTTAGCGGCCATATAAATTCAGTGTCTTGTTCCCTTTAATGAGCGGTCTCGGAGTTCCCCTTTAATCCCTCTTCCCCGTTTTTGCAGGGTGCTATTGCACGACCCGCTCTTGCACATATTAATAGCTCCGTTTAGTGATGCAGAAATGAAATAGTTGTGAAAGAGGAAGAATACAATATACAGCTGGCTCGCATTCTCTCTGCAAACTTTGCAAATACTTTGCCCATAAAAGCAGAAACTGGAAAGAGGAAGTGGATGGGGGAGGGGTAACGATGACGACGACAACCATGGGGGAAGGGAGGGGGGACAAAACATCTCTGAACTGGGCAGGTTACTGCCAAAATAGACGGGATGAAGCCTTCTCTTGTCTGAGGAAACGTTATGTAACAATCCTACAGGGCGTCAGGAGACACAATGGTCACCTACCGAACAGTCTAGTTAACCATTTCTTGGCCGTATCTGTTTCTGGGAAAGTTGGGTGACCACCAATATGCCCCTTATTGCAGGTCCCCAGATTTCTTCAACTGGAAGCAAACGATTTGTCGCGGCTTAACTAGACGTCTGTCAATCAGGAGCTCTGGAAAGCTGAGTGACAACCCATATATCCATTGTTATAGTGCTGCAGATTTCTCATTTGCAGTCATATGGGTGTCATGCAGGGCTGCAACCGCCAGGTCCTGGGACAGGGTGTCAATATGGGGCTCAAACTTGAAACATTTGGAAAATTTAGGTCAAAAATTCGGTTCTTTTCAATTTGTTCATTCCTATCTGGTTTACACCTCTTTACTTTAGACGGTGGTTCAGGTCTGAGATGAGGACAACTGTCACAGAAGTGCAGAGCAGTAACTTGCACAGGGCTCGGCGCATGGACAACATGGTTCCTCTGTTGCACCATCCCCACAGGACCCAGGTTCTTGCTCAGCAGGTTCCTCAGAAGGTGTTGTAGAAGGTTTGGAGAATGGCTGACCTACGGGTGCCGGTGTTTTTTCCTTGCTACAAGCAGAGCACACAGATCTCCAACTCCTCTGGCCTGGCTGACTACCGGTACTGCCTCCTCCAAGTGTCCCTTTCAACAACGAGCTGGTCTCCTCTCCTCTCAGCCATTTCGTCTTGAGCCATCAAGTGGGAACACACTTATATATTAGGCCATCTCCTGTCCTATATTGGGGGTAACTCGTGACATCACACCGGCCCGCACCACAGGAGAGGAACACATAACTTCTCCCATGGTGGAACTCTTAGGTAGAACTTACTCCCACCTATCACGTCATCCATTTTCTGCAACGTACCGGAACACTAACCATGCGATGACCTGCACCGATTAAAGCAACACAAACCTACACTCACCGGCCACTTTATTAGGTGCACCATGCTAGTAACGGGTTGGACCCCCTTTTGCCTTCAGAACTGCCTCAATTCTTCGTGGCATAGATACAACAAGGTGCTGGAAGCATTCCTCAGAGATTTTGGTCCATATTGACATGATGGCATCACACAGTTGCAGTCGCAGATTTGTCGGCTGCACATCCATGATGCGAATCTCCCGTTCCACCACATCCCAAAGATGCTCCTCTATTGGATTGAGATCTGGTGACTGTGGAGGCCATTGGAGTACAGTGAACTCATTGTCATGTTCAAGAAACCAGTCTGAGATGATTCCAGCTTTATGACATGGCATTGCATTATCCTGCTGAAAGTAGCCATCAGATGTTGGGTACATTGTGGTCATAAAGGGATGGACATGGTCAGCAACAATACTCAGGTAGGCTTTGGCGTTGCAACGATGCTCAATTGGTACCAAGGGGCCCAAAGAGTGCCAAGAAAATATTCCCCACACCATGACACCACCACCACCAGCCTGAACCGTTACCGATACAAGGAAGGATGGATCCATGCTTTCATGTTGTTGACGCCAAATTCTGACCCTACCATCCGAATGTCGCAGCAGAAATCGAGACTCATCAGACCAGGCAACGTTTTTCCAATCTTCAATTGTCCAATTTCGATGAGCTTGTGCAAATTGTAGCCTCAGTTTCCTGTTCTTAGCTGAAAGGAGTGGCCCCCGGTGTGGTCTTCTGCTGCTGTAGCCCATCTGTAGCCTCAAAGTTGGACGTGCTGTGCGGCGTTCAGAGATGCTCTTCTGGCTACCTTGGTTGTAACGGGTGGCTATTTGAGTCACTGTTGCCTTTCTATCAGCTGGAACCAGTCTGGCCATTCTCCTCTGACCTCTGGCATCAACAACGCATTTCCGCCCACAGAACTGCCGCTCACTGGATGTTTTTTCTTTTTCGGACCATTCTCTGTAAACCCTAGAGATGGTTGTGCGTGAAAATCCCAGTAGATCAGCAGTTTCTGAAATACTCAGACCAGCCCTTCTGGCACCAACAACCATGCCACGTTCAAAGGCACTCAAATCACCTTTCTTCCCCATACTGATGCTCGGTTTGAACTGCAGGAGATTGTCTTGACCATGTCTACATGCCTAAATGCACTGAGTTGCCGCCATGTGATTGGCTGATTAGAAATTAAGTGTTAACGAGCAGTTGGACAGGTGTACCTAATAAAGTGGCCGGTGAGTGTATATTAAGTGCGTCTTCCAAGATGGTGCCGACATTTTGATATCACACAATACAACCAGTAAACTCTACTATGCCGAGTGGTGGCGCACCAGTGTGGCTGACGCTACGCTCCCGGTATGGCGCAGTAGCGTCAGTATTCCAGAATCGATACCACTGTGTATTACCCATGACTCTGTAGCACTCAGGAGCATAGGCAGCAGGTAGGGTTGAGGGATCGGGAAAGGTCGGATCCCAATCGGCGTTCGAGCAAATTTCACGATCGGGATTGGCTGGAAAATGATCGACCATTGGATTTTAAAAACGATCCTGAAATCTCAAGATTGGCTCAACCCCAGCGGCAGGCCATGTGGTCCTTAAAGAGAAGGGGCCCATTCCAGGTTGATCCCGTTCCCATTTATATAGTTGGTGAGAACCTGAGCACGGATTTGGAAAAAGGGAAGAAATGGGGTCTCCAGTAACGTGTGGTAGTGTCAGTCCGCTCCTGACCGGGGCCCTATTTTTGTGGTTCTTAGAAGACTCCCTACTCGCCGCATTGATCATACCTGAAGATCAGTAGAATCTTCTACACAGATGAGTCATTTCTTACGAAGCTGACCAATTTTTACTCCTGAAATTCGTAGGAAACAAATAACGTGTTGTCCGCCTGGCATGTCTAATGCTGATGTCCCGGAGCGCGGCCCCCTCCTCCCCTGGGGGAGCGCAAGATACTTGTCAGGACACAGTGCGGTCTTTCTCTGCAACTCACATGATCTTTTGATGGTTCCTTGTAATAAACAACCCGTATCTTATCGCCTCAAGCTTTGAGAGGTTCCTTGTGCTGCTTCATATGGTTGTAAGATGATGGACAGGAAGTCGTTGTGGACTAAACATCAGTCCCTTGTGACGACCTAAAGGGAACCGACCTCCTGCCAAAGCTGATAGTCCTCTTCTTTAAATGTCCTCGGTGGTGCTACCTTGGGGTAGAAAGATGGAGGAGGTCTAAGAGTCTTATTTCCCCATCTCCACCCAGATGGTGATTTTTAGATTTCGTGACATGATATTGGACCTACAGTCTCTGTGGACGTTGGCGTGGGCTTGTTTTGCTCCATTTTCGCCACGTGTGCAGTCGGCCCGAAGAGGCAGCACCTTGGGAAGGATGGGAAAATGAAAGCTTTATATTGCATGGTCCCAGGGCTTAGCAGTTTGGAGATGGTGCAGGTGTCGGAGACCCAAGATGGTGGTTAGTCACCCCTATTGGTTTTGGTTCCACATCCCTCTGACGGCGAAGTGATTATACATAATATATATATATATACTTATAGCTTAAAGTAAAGTATGTCACCCAATACATTGCCGTATCTGTCTCCGTACAGCTGACTATCTCAGTGCTCTGGTTTTGGACCACCTCTGCTATCTCACTGCAGTGGCCGGGCTGGTGATGTCACTCCCTGTTGTCTTCTCTTCACTATGACGGATGGCTAATGGAGACGTGATAAAGAATAGAACAGAGCTCTATATGTAAATCTAGTCTCGGAAGTCACGAGCTAAACCCCGTCACCAACTTGTCACTGACACCAGTAAATGGAGACAGAAGAGCCGGTAAAGGCTGACCTGGGAAAACCCCTTTAAGACATTATTTGTGCTGTCCTCTTCCTTGGCACTGCGTGTCTGAATACTGTGCAATACTGCCTGGACACTAAGCAGTGTGGATAAGTCTGTATATACCCCTCTCGGGATCCAGTATATCCTATTTCTGGATGCAGCACGTGTGACTTTATGATGTATTGTGAAATTCATGTAGTATATTGACGGACCGACCTTAGAGTCAGTCTCTAGAAAGCGTACCTGCCGACTGTCCCAGATCCTGCGTGTTGTCCTAGGCGGCAGTAGGTAGGCCACAAGGGGCCACATCATAATCCAAATAGGGGTCAATATATTGTGGGGGGGGGCACAAGAAGGAGGCCATTATATTGGGTAGGCCCTACAACACATTGAACTGTGTAGGGACCACATGCAGGACATTATACTGTGCGGGGACCACGTGCAGGACATTATACTGTATAGGGACCACGTGCAGGACATTATACTGTGTAGGGACCACGTGCAGGACATTATACTGTGTGGGGACCACGTGCAGGACATTATACTGAGTAGGGACCACATGCAGAACATTATACTGTGTGGGGACCACGTGCAGGACATTATACTGTGCGGGGACCACGTGCAGGACATTACACTGTGTGGGGACCACGTGCAGGACATTACACTGTGTGGGGACCACGTGCAGGACATTATTCTGTGCGGGGACCACCTGCAGGACATTATACTGTGCGGGGACCACGTGCAGGACATTATACTGTGTGGGGACCACGTGCAGGACATTATACTGTGTGGGGACCACGTGCAGGACATTACACTGTGTGGGGACCACGTGCAGGACATTACACTGTGCGGGGACCACCTGCAAGACATTATACTGTGCGGGGACCACCTGCAGGACATTATACTGTGTGCGGACCACGTGCAGGACATTATACTGTGTGGGGACCACGTGCAGGACATTACACTGTGTGGGGACCACGTGCAGGACATTACACTGTGTGGGGACCACGTGCAGGACATTACACTGTGCGGGGACCACCTGCAGGACATTATACTGTGCGGGGACCACGTGCAGGACATTATACTGTGTGGGGACCACGTGCAGGACATTATACTGTGCGGCGACCACGTGCAGGACATTACACTGTGTGGGGACCACGTACAGGACATTACACTGTGTGGGGACCACGTGCAGGACATTACACTGTGTGGGGACCACGTGCAGGACATTATTCTGTGTAGCGGCCACAAGGGGAATGTACATTGAGGCATTGCACCATGTAAGGGCATTCTACTGTGTAGGGTCAGAGACATGGAGGTACTTACACCTCTGAATAGGTTTTAGTTCTCAGTCTACAGCAACCAATATCTCTACTTACTGGACTCAAATGAGCTTTCTGAGACTTAGCCATAGTCTAACCTTTCTGTGATGGACGCCTTAAAACTAAGTTCCCACAGGGATTTTTGGACCGGAACCGGAGGCGGCATTCCAGTCCAAAAAACGGGTAGCTGCGGCACTGCACCGGCATCCAGTCGCGCACTCCGCTCCGAATTAGGCCGAATGAATAGACCTAGCCAAGAGAAGGGAGTGTCTTCAGACCGAATCGGCCCGAAGAATGAGCATCTTGCTTCTCTCATTTCAATGGGAGCCGTCTTTTTGGTTGGGAGGTTGAGGCGGATACAGCTAAGGGGGTCTGACCTGGTGGTGGTGGGTGTACAGATGTGACTTATAACGGCGGCCCCCTGAACAGATTTGGGCATCTTACTGGTCATCTCTTATTGCCGGGCCCATGTCCCTGTCCCCCCTAGTCGGTGTCGGTGCAGGCAGGGTTATTAGACATCAGTAGGTTCTCCATCTGTGAGTCTCTGCCACGTGGGCCTGTGGAGAACCATAAACCGCTGCTGTATATTTTATGATCTCCCTCATATTCTCTCCATTCTCATAGAAAAAAATGACTCAATGAGTTTTCTAAGAATCCCAGGACCACAAAAATGCCTGGAAATGTCACAGAAGACAAGCGATTCTTTTCTTAGGACTGGCCGGTTTTGACTTTCCGTGTGTCCCGGGCTGTCCCCCATTTCCATGAACAAGACTTGTGATAACTCACGGCACGTCTGCTTCAAGGACTTGGAGTCTTCTAGTGCAGAAAAATATTACAATTCCCCTATTCAGGACCCCTGACTATTAGACAGAGAGTGTCTCTTACCCTGGAGGACCTAAGACGTCCACACGTTACACAGAGAGTCCATTGTCTCCATGGGACACCATGTAATGCTTCGTTTCACCTGTGGTGGAGCTGTAGGGAATTTAAAGACTTACTTCAATGTTCTCCGCAGATTATTACAGAATTCAGAATTTTTCTGCTTGACCAAATCCACTTTGAAATTTGTAAATACCACATTAAATTTCACCCCACCGAGGTGGTATTTTTCTGTGTGCTAAGGACCTGTTCATACTTCGGAAAATGAAGATGGATTTGAGACGTCTTCCTCCGATTCCTCTTCGTTGTCCCTTCCCCCGCAGCAGATACATGGGCCTAATCGTTGGGATGTCTTGACAGTGTCCTGGTCTAATCTCTACCTCCTATGGAATCTGCCGCTGATTTTTTGGGTAGGATGCACCTCCAAATCAGCAGCTGATTCCGCTATGTAAATGGGGCCCTAAGAAAGACAAGTGGAATCTGCAGTGGATTTTCTCCTTAGATTCCACTCACTTTCTGACCCGGTGGAGCTCACCTTAGATACAATGGGGTTAATCTGCAGAGTCTTTAGCACCGCCGGGTTCTCTGACGGAATTTGCTGCTGACACCCTGGCAAGTTGTAAAAGGTTTTGTTCAGGATTTGCATTCAATTGCATAGACAGCGCCTCCGGGGGTGATGTCAGATATTGCACCCTCATTTCCATTCCAATAAATGCGACTAAGCTGCCATTCCAGATGCTGCCATGGACAAGAGTGGCGCCATCTATAATCCGTTCTCCTATAAATCCCCTGCTGACCAGGCTAGATGGAACCGATCACTGATACAAAAACATTCATATGGAGTTCCCCTCAAAATAAACCTAAAAATATTACAGCAGATGTGCACCCTCCAAAACTCCCCTGTGCAGGTGCCTATATATAGCTGTCTGCCCCCACCTGGCCTGAGCACTAGTGTGTGAATTCCCTGACAATGCGGCCTTGTCTCTGTGGTCTGAGCTGGTGACTAATAGTCATGATCTTGTTGTGGAACAGGCTCAGATGAGGAGGCGACACGTGACCGACCTCGCTGCCTGTTTTTCTGCCTTGTCACTTGCAGTGAGTCACTGCTGACACATACACAATGGAAGGTGTCCACTCCTAGTGCCCGGGGTGGGGGAGGGGGACTAGTGCAAGGTGCAATCCTCCAGCAATAGCTCACCAGGATCCCTGCGCACTGTGAGATATTGTCAGATTATGGGCAGGCTATTATGTCATGAAGAAACGGGACTATTACTCCTGTTATTACTAGTATCCCTGCTACTACTCCGGCTATTACTACTATTCCCGCTACCACTACTTCTACACTATATGTTCTCCTACTAATACTCCTATTACTCCTCCTCCTACTATTACTACTAATCCTACTATTACTACTATTACAGGTACTCCAATTCCTTCTCCTACTATTCCCGCTACCACTCCTTCTACACTACATGTACTCTGCTAATACTCTTACTTATACTCTTACTATTACTACTAGTCCTACTATTAAGATGAGATAATCCTGTAATAGTCCCACCATGGTGGAATTCACTGTGTTACAGCAGCCTGGATAATACAATAATAATGCAAAATACAAATACAAAAGCTCCACAGTAGAGGCATTACTATTACTACTACAGGTACTCCTATTATTACTACTATTCCTGCTACTACTACTTCCACACTACATGTTCTCCTACTAATACTCCTCCTCCTAATATTATTACTATTCCTGCTACTACTATTACTACTATTCTTACATCTCCTACTATTACATGTACTCTGATTCCTTCTCCTACTATTACTACTACTCCTATTATTACTACTATTCCTGCTACCACTCCTTCTACACTACATGTACTCTTACTTATACTATTACTATTACTACTAGTCCTACTATTAAGATGAGATAATCCTGTAATAGTCCCACCATGGTGGAATTCACTGTGTTACAGCAGCCTGGATAATACAATAGTAATGCAAAATACAAAAGCTCCACAGTAGAGGCATTACTATTACTACTACAGGTACTCCTATTATTACTACTATTCCTGCTACTACTTCCACACTACATGTTCTCCTACTAATACTCCTACTATTACTCCTCCTCCTAATATTATTACTATTCCTGCTACTACTATTACTACTATTCTTACATCTCCTACTATTACACGTACTCTGATTCCTTCTCCTACCATATTACTATGTTACTACTATTCCTAATATTACTCCTCCTACTACTATTACTACTATCACAGGCAGTATCATTCCTTCTATGTCTTCTCCCACCATATTACTATATTACTACTACTCCTACTATTACTACTACTATTACTACTACTATTACTCCTACTCCTACTATTACTCCTACTATTACTATCATCACAGGCACTCCGATTCCTTCTATGTCTTCTCCCACCATATTACTATATTCCTACTACTCCTACTATTACTACTACTATTACTACTACTCCTACTATTACTACTATCACAGGCAGTCCGATTCCTTCTCCTACCATATTACTACTACTCCTACTATTACAGGTACTCCTATGTCTTCTACCACCATATTACTATATTACCACTACTCCTACTATTACTAATACTTCTACTACTACTATTACAGGCAGTCCGATTCCTTCTCCTTCCATATTACTACTACTCCTACTATCACAGGCACTCCAATTCCTTTTCCTACTATATTACTACTAGTCCTACTATTACACGTACTCTGATTTCTTCTCCTACCATATTACTATGTTACTACTATTCTTAATATTACTACTCCTCCTACTAATACTACTACTATCACAGGCACTCCGATTCCTTCTCCTACCATATTACTATTACTACTACTACTCCTACTATTACTACTATTACAGGCACTCCGATTCCTTCTCCTTCCATATTACTAATACTCCTACTATTACAGGCACTCCGATTCCTTCTCCTACCTTATTACTACTACTCCTAATATTACAGGTACTCCTATGTCTTCTCTCACCATATTACTATATTACTCCTACTACTCCTACTATTACTACTATCACAGGCACTCCGATTCCTTCTCCTACCATATTACTACTACTCCTACTATTACAGGTACTCCTACATCTTCTCCCACCATATTACTATATTACTCCTACTCGTACTTCTTCTACAAGACTGGGACCTCCAAGATGTCCAATCTGTGTCTATAGCGTTGTTATCAGCCCACCACTCCCATCATGCTCTGCCTTGGTATGTTGCTAGTTATAGTTTTGTCCCAGCTGAGGATCTACAGGAGAGAGGCGACGACTATAACAAGGCCCAGAAGAATATGCGGAGACGGGCCCTGTTATATTAGGATACAGATTTAGGGGCTTCACGTTACAGAGGCCATCTTGTACATTTATCTGTAGTTTTGGGCAGACGCTTCCAATGGCGTAACGTAAAGTCTTGTTGGCCCCCGCTGCAATCGTTTCTCCGGGGCCCCTGCCTCACCCCTACAGTGAATTTTTGATAGTGATGGTTACGGGGGCTAAGGAGTTTAATCGCCCTTAGCGTGGTCGGATAATCTGTTGGTCTCCAAGAAAGGTCCATGCCCCAAATCTGCCCCACATTACCACCCCCGCTACCCACCATGGATTATACCATATCACCCGTCTGGGATCCCCGCCGTTGCAATGCCGACCTGTTTACGGTGTTTGTTAATAATACCAGGGGTGACTCCGTGCCAAAAACTCTTACAAGACTTCGGTTCTGAATTGAATCCAAGAAGGGTCGTGTTTTCCCGGGATCCCCTGGTAGCGCCACAAACATTACACGGGGTCTTTCTGTGAGTTGTATGACACCCGACTGCCAAGTGACGCTTCACCGCTGACTTATGTGCTCTGCAAACACGACTTGTAGCGTCTCAGTCATGTTGTCTTATCACCAGGCCGCCCTCATGACTATCGCCCACTTGTTGTGATAATATAGGAAATCTTTCTGTTACCCGGAAACCATCAGCATGCAGGCTAAGTAATGTGGAGGGATCTTCCTGGATCTGTCATTAGAGCGCCGCTTAGGACTGTAAAGCCTTGTTTAGACGTTATGGATTTATTGTCTGCAGATCATTTACCCCCAGGCCGGGCTCTTTCTTTGCAAGGGCCCCATAGCAGTGAGATGTGCACCATTGTTAGGGCCCCGGGGTATATGAAGTGGAGGCATAAACCTAATACACACTTATACTCGCCTCCTCTCCTCTCTCCTGGGCCCCCTTGGAGTCGTCTTCTGGCCTCTTCCAGCCTCCTGAGTGACATCACAGGCCCTGAGCAATTGCTGAGGCCTGTGATTGGGTCTCGGTAGTCACATGGGGTATGCTGATGTCATTAAAGCGTCATGATGAGGGCACCACATGTGACCACTCAGACCCAACTGCTGCCTTGGGGCCCCTGATGTCACCCAGGAGTCCAGAAGAGGACCCCAAGGGAGCCTGGGAGAGGCGAAGGAAGGCGAGTATAAGTGATAAGGATGTTTCTGCATCTCCCCGGGGTCTTGGCTTCTTATGCTAAGGAGCCTGAAGAGATCTGAGATCATAGTAGTGATGGGTCGGTGACTCCAAAAGTTTCAGAACTTTTTGAACATTCAGGTTGACTCCTACCTGGTCTGATCGCTCATCTATAGCTGGGTACACATGGAAGAGAAGAGTTATCCGTACTGTTCAATTTAGGAGGAACCGGCCAATTATACAGTCCTATGAAAAAGTTTGGGCACCCCTATTAATCTTAATCATTTTTAGTTCTAAATATTTTGGTGTTTGCAGCAGCCATTTCAGTTTGATATATCTAATAACTGATGGACACAGCAATATTTCAGGATTGAAATGAGGTTTATTGTACTAACAGAAAATGCGCAATATGCATTTAACCAAAATTTGACCGGTGCAAAAGTATGGGCACCTCAACAGAAAAGTGACATTAATATTTAGTACATCCTCCTTTTGCAAAGATAACAGCCTCTAGTCGCTTCCTGTAGCTTTTAATCAGTTCCTGGATCCTGGATGAAGGGATTTTGGACCATTCCTCTTTACAAAACAATTCAAGTTCAGTTAAGTTAGATGGTCGCCGAACATGGACAGCCCGCTCTCAAATGATCTGAAAACAAAGATTGTTCAACATAGTTGTTCAGGGGAAGGATACAAAACGTTGTCTCAGAGATTTAACCTGTCAGTTTCCACTGTGAGGAACATAGTAAGGAAATGGAAGACCACGGGGACAGTTCTTGTTAAGCCCAGAAGTGGCAGGCCAAGAAAAATATCAGAAAGGCAGAGAAGAAGAATGGTGAGAACAGTCAAGGACAATCCACAGACACCTCCAAAGAGCTGCAGCATCATCTTGCTGCAGATGGTATCACTGTGCATCGGTCAACTATACAGCGCACTTTGCACAAGGAGAAGCTGTATGGGAGAGTGATGAGAAAGAAGCCGTTTCTGCACGTACGCCACAAATAGAGTTGCCTGAGGTATGAAAAAGCACATTTGGACAAGGCAGCTTCATTTTGGAAACAAAGATTGAGTTGTTTGGTTATAAAAAAAAAGGCGTTATGCATGGCGTCCAAAAAGAAACAGCATTCCAAGAAAAACACTTGCTACCCACTGTAAAATTTGGTGGAGGTTCCATCATGCTTTGGGGCTGTGTGGCCAATGCCGGCATCGGGAATCTTGTTAAAGTTGAGGGTCGCATGGATTCCACTCAGTATCAGCAGATTCTTGAGAATAATGTTCAAGAATCAGTGACGAAGTTGAAGTTACGCCGGGGATGGATATTTCAGCAAGACAATGATCCAAAACACCGCTCCAAATCCTCAGGCATTCATGCAGAGGAACAATTACAATGTTCTGGAATGGCCATCCCAGTCCCCAGACCTGAATATCATTGAACATCTGTGGGATGATTGGAAGCGGGCTGTCCATGCTCGGCGACCATCTAACTTAACTGAACTTGAATTGTTTGTCCAAAATACCTTTATCCAGGATCCAGGAACTGATTAAAAGCTACAGGAAGCGACTAGAGGCTGTTATCTTTGCAAAAGCAGGATGTACTAAATATTAATGTCACTTTTCTGTTGAGGTGCCCATACTTTTGCATCGGTCAAATTTTGGTTTAATGCATATTGCACATTTTCTGTTAGTACAATAAATCTCATTTCAATCCTGAAATATTACTGTGTCCATCAGTTATTAGATATATCAAACTGAAATGGCTGTTATAAACACCAAAATATTTAGAACTAAAAATGATTAAGATTAATAGGGGTGCCCAAACTTTTTCATAGGACTGTATCCTATGTATGGCGGCCTCATGATGATGGTGGATCGGGCAACTTCTTACTACCCATACGTCATTGACAACACATGCATACTCGGCTTATCCAAGCATGCATGTGTATGGAGGAGGCAGGGAGAATGCCTGTGTAGCAATATGGCATTGTCTGTAAGTGGCAGCAGAACAATCGTAAGATCATCGCAGTGTCAGAGGTCGCAACGCGTCATAACGTGACCTCACCGATAATCCCGTCCACGTCAAAGGCTTTTCATAGGGAAACTTTAAAATTGTGCTGGACGACTCCTGAAATTTTATGTCCGTGTCATAGTCTAGCACAGTCCACCGTAAGCAAAGCATAATTAGAAGAGAAAAACCAAACCTACTCTTTGACAGTTTCCAGTACTTGCTGATGGTTTCCATCTGTTTTCTACTGGCAACTGCATGAACATTTTGTAATGTTAACATTGTAAGAGAAGGGAACTGGGAATCTGACATCTGGCTTGAATCAAAGGCAACAGATGGAAACCCCCTTTAAACAAGGAGAAGTCTGTGGCCTAGGCCGAGCCGTCTCGCGTCCTGCGGTGTCCACTTCTCGGACACAGTGTGTTTGTTGTTCTAGTGTCTCTATCTCTAGACTGATGGCCTGACGGTGCGAAGCTTTGTTACTCTTGGCCGCTATTCACATTGTATTATTATGTGGTGGTGTGATAGCGGCTATTTATATACTTTACCGTTTCCTTTCTGTCTCATTTCTATATTTACAGAAGCTGAGAGTCCGATAATCCAAAACTGAGTTATAATTATATATATATGTGTGTGTGTGTGTGTGTATATATATATATATATATATATATATATATATATATATACATACATACATATACACTCACCGGCCACTTTATTAGGTACAGCATGCTAGTAACGGGTTGGACCCCCTTTTGCCTTCAGAACTGCCTCAATTCTTCGTAGCATAGATACAACAAGGTGCTGGAAGCATTCCTCAGAGATTTTGGTCCATATTGACATGATGGCATCACACAGTTGCAGTCGCAGATTTGTCGGCTGCACATCCATGATGCGAATCTCCCGTTCCACCACATCCCAAAGATGCTCCTCTATTGGATTGAGATCTGGTGACTGTGGAGGCCATTGGAGTACAGTGAACTCATTGTCATGTTCAAGAAACCAGTCTGAGATGATTCCAGCTTTATGACATGGCATTGCATTATCCTGCTGAAAGTAGCCATCAGATGTTGGGTACATTGTGGTCATAAAGGGATGGACATGGTCAGCAACAATACTCAGGTAGGCTTTGGCGTTGCAACCATGCTCAATTGGTACCAAGGGGCCCAAAGAGTGCCAAGAAAATATTCCCCACACCATGACACCACCACCACCAGCCTGAACCGTTACCGATACAAGGCAGGATGGATCCATGCTTTCATGTTGTTGACGCCAAATTCTGACCCTACCATCCGAATGTCGCAACAGAAATCGAGACTCATCAGACCAGGCAAAGTTTTTCCAATCTTCAATTGTCCAATTTCGATGAGCTTGTGCAAATTGTAGCCTCAGTTTCCTGTTCTTAGCTGAAAGGAGTGGCCCCCGGTGTGGTCTTCTGCTGCTGTAGCCCATCTGTAGCCTCAAAGTTGGACGTACTGTGCGGCGTTCAGAGATGCTCTTCTGGCTACCTTGGTGTAACGGGTGGCTATTTGAGTCACTGTTGCCTTTCTATCAGCTGGAACCAGTCTGGCCATTCTCCTCTGACCTCTGGCATCAACAACGCATTTCCGCCCCCCACAGAACTGCCGCTCACTGGATGTTTTTTCTTTTTCGGACCATTCTCTGTAAACCCTAGAGATGGTTGTGCGTGAAAATCCCAGTAGATCAGCAGTTTCTGAAATACTCAGACCAGCCCTTCTGGCACCAACAACCATGCCACGTTCAAAGGCACTCAAATCACCTTTCTTCCCCATACTGATGCTCGGTTTGAACTGCAGGAGATTGTCTTGACCATGTCTACATGCCTAAATGCACTGAGTTGCCGCCACGTGATTGGCTGATTAGAAATTAAGTGTTAACGAGCAGTTGGACAGGTGTACCTAATAAAGTGGCCGGTGAGTGTATATATATATCCAGCAGTAGGATAAAGCCCGACTGCAGAAAGACAGGAGATAGATAGATAGATAGATAGATAGATAGATAGATAGATAGATAGATAGATTATATAGATATTTGGGTGGGCTCTCCCCGGGGTGGGCTCTCGCACACACTTGCGCTCTTCCTCGTAGTTACTCAGGTGCTGATGTCGCTGATGTCACTTTTCATGGACATCTGAAGAGAAGGAAATGTCTCATTGCTTGGACCGTCTCCCTGACAACCTTCACATGTCTTCACAAACACGGTTGTCGTCACGTGTCCTGGGGCTGTATGTGCTCCACCTGTCCTCGCTCTGCCGCACTAGACGGGACTTCTATGAACGGCTCCAGCCAGACCATAACTCTACAGAATCCATTACCAAGGCGCCATCATTGTGCAGAGTCTCCTCCACAAGGGGCCAATGTCAGAGAAATGGGAATGTAAAGGGTTAAAGGCGCAATCTTGTCTCAAAATAATAAGATGTCTGAATCTCAGAAGAAGACATGGATTTTCTTTTGCAATAACTTGTATTTCTGGTTATGTCACAGACTAGATCTACTAATATGGCGGACTCCATATCTCTATGGCTCAGTGCTACACAACACAAGGGCAGGGAGTGAAAGGAGTCCTCCATTTTGTTGAGGCCTAGAGTCATGCAGATCTTAGTGGTTTTCTATGTGGTTGCTTTATAAGACATCACCTTTCCAACTAGTCACTGTAAAGCCGGCCATACACATAATATAGATGGTGGCTGAGTCCTTGTTTGGCCAGAAGTTATCACTCCACGACCCCCCATAAATAGGCATAGTGGGCACAGCAATTAGTGTCAGACAAATAGGCCAATTTTGCCCGGTCTGGTCAACCATCAAATGTCCATGGGCCCATCCAGACTCTCCCTGTTGGCAAATATAAGGAGAGAAAAGGATGGGGCCGTTGTATTTGGACATGCTCAATCCTTTTGTTCTCACAGGAGATATGTCTAGGTGCAGGGAGGGGAAGAAAGATGGTGGCGTGATCATAAAGTTAGCTTTGTCTATGTGGACTTAGATGAAGTAGGAGGTCAAGAAGGAGGAGGTGACAACTGAAGAAGGAGGTGACAACTGATGGAGGAGGAGCTGACAACTAAAGAAGGAGGAGGTGACCACTAAAGAAGAAGGAGGTGAGAACTGATGGAGGAGGAGGTGAGTACTGAAGAAGGAGGAGGTGAGAACTGAAGAAGAAGGAGGTGACAACTGAAGAAGGAGGAGGTGACAACTGAAGAAGGAGGAGGTGAGAACTGAAGAAGGAGGAGGTGAGAACTGATGGAGGAGGTGACAACTGAAGAAGGAGGAGGTGAGAACTGAAGAAGGAGGAGGTGACAACTGATGGAGGAGGTGACAACTGAAGAAGGAGGAGGTGACAACTGAAGAAGGAGGAGGTGACCACTAAAGAAGAAGGAGGTGACAACTGAAGAAGGAGGAGGTGACAACTGAAGGAGGAGGAGGTGACAACTAAAGAAGGAGGCGGTGACAACTGAAGGAGGAGGAGGTGAGAACTGAAGAAGGAGGAGGTGACAACTGAAGGAGGAGGAGGTGAGAACTGAAGAAGGAGGAGGTGAGAACTGAAGAAGGAGGAGGTGACAACTGAAGGAGGAGGAGGTGACAACTGAAGGAGGAGGAGGTGAGAACTGAAGAAGGAGGAGGTGACAACTGAAGGAGGAGGAGGTGACAACTGAAGGAGGAGGAGGTGACAACTAAAGAAGGAGGCGGTGACAACTGAAGGAGGAGGAGGTGAGAACTGAAGAAGGAGGAGGTGACAACTGAAGGAGGAGGAGGTGACAACTGAAGGAGGAGGTGACAACTGAAGAAGGAGGAGGTGACAACTGAAGAAGGAGGAGGTGAAAACTGAAGGAGGCAGTGACAACTGAAGATGGAGGAGGTGAGAACTGAAGAAGGAGGAGGTGACAACTGAAGAAGGAGGAGGTGACAACTGAAGGAGGAGGAGGTGAAAACTGAAGGAGGCAGTGACAACTGAAGATGGAGGAGGTGACATCTGAAGAAGGAGGCGGTGACAACTGAAGAAGGAGGAGGTGACAACTGAAGGAGGAGGAGGTGACAACTGAAGGAGGAGGCGGTGACAACTGAAGGAGGAGGAGGTGACAACTGAAGGAGGAGGCGGTGACAACTGAAGGAGGAGGAGGTGACAACTGAAGGAGGAGGAGGTGACAACTGAAGAAGGAGGTGACAACTGATGGAGGAGGAGCTGACAACTAAAGAAGGAGGAGGTGACCACTAAAGAAGAAGGAGGTGAGAACTGATGGAGGAGGAGGTGAGTACTGAAGAAGGAGGAGGTGAGAACTGAAGAAGAAGGAGGTGACAACTGATGGAGGAGGTGACAACTGAAGAAGGAGGAGGTGAGAACTGAAGAAGGAGGAGGTGAGAACTGATGGAGGAGGTGACAACTGAAGAAGGAGGAGGTGACAACTGAAGAAGGAGGAGGTGACCACTAAAGAAGAAGGAGGTGACAACTGAAGAAGGAGGAGGTGACAACTGAAGGAGGAGGAGGTGACAACTAAAGAAGGAGGCGGTGACAACTGAAGGAGGAGGAGGTGAGAACTGAAGAAGGAGGAGGTGACAACTGAAGGAGGAGGAGGTGACAACTGAAGGAGGAGGAGGTGAGAACTGAAGAAGGAGGAGGTGAGAACTGAAGAAGGAGGAGGTGACAACTGAAGGAGGAGGAGGTGACAACTGAAGGAGGAGGAGGTGAGAACTGAAGAAGGAGGAGGTGAGAACTGAAGAAGGAGGAGGTGACAACTGAAGAAGGAGGAGGTGACAACTGAAGGAGGAGGAGGTGAAAACTGAAGGAGGCAGTGACAACTGAAGATGGAGGAGGTGACATCTGAAGAAGGAGGCGGTGACAACTGAAGAAGGAGGAGGTGACAACTGAAGGAGGAGGAGGTGACAACTGAAGGAGGAGGCGGTGACAACTGAAGGAGGAGGAGGTGACAACTGAAGGAGGAGGCGGTGACAACTGAAGGAGGAGGAGGTGACAACTGAAGGAGGAGGAGGTGACAACTGAAGGAGGAGGAGGTGACAACTGAAGGAGGAGGCGGTGACAACTGAAGAAGGAGGTGACAACTGAAGAAGGAGGAGGTGACAACTGCCAAACTTCCAGCTATTGGATATATAAAATGTTTGAAAACTTATAAATAAGATAACTCCAAGCAAGACTGATGTTTTATGCCTAGTTTGGGATCTGTGGGGGCGGAGCATGACCTGTAGTTAAGAAATCCCTCCAAAACCGAATCCTTGTGTCATGCTCCGCCCTCTGGGTGCCACACCTTTTTTTTTTTTTGGAGTGTTCCTTTAAGATTTCGGAGGCCGATTCCCACAGATGATTGTTGGTTTCTGACTCACATCAATGATTCAGCTTGTTTAATTTTGCAAATTATAGAGCGATAAACCTGAGTCTGCCATTAATCTATCAGAGATTGTGGATCCGGCCTGCCCGGCACGCTGACTCACTTTGTGTTTATTCACACTTATATAAGCAGATTCACAACTTCCAGATCCTTCTTCACATGGACTGATTTACTGTCTAAATATCCATTTAGGATCAGCTCCGAAGGAATCCCAGTTGGGAAAATAAGATATGGTGGAGAGGTCTCCATAGGAACACCTGGTTGTGGTTGGGTGCACTCATAGCTGGAGGTGTAACCAACCAAGTTTACTCTACAAGGTAGAAAAGTCACAAGAACAGAGCAACTTTCATTGAGGTCCAGATTCTTTCCACTGGAGGGGTTGGCTATGGTGGCTTCTCCTTTAAGTGGCCTCCTTGTGAATGCGGGGAGATTCTGGGCATCACTCTTTCAGTGGTACCCCTCATGGGCGTCACTCTCTCATTAGTACCCCTCATGGGCGTCACTCTCTCATTAGTACCCCTCATGGGCGTCACTCTCTCAGTGGTACCGCTCATGGCCATCACTCTCAGTTGGTACACCTGAATTGGTCTTCACAGTTCAGTCACTCAGAGGCTGTCTTGTACTAACAGGGATACAGGGTTACCATAACAGGGCATCTTTCACCATCGCATCCAGTCAGTCCTACCCATTGGCACATCATCCCTCCTCCTGCTTGTGGCTGTGTCAGGGCACCAGTATTATACCCATCACATGCCAGATAAGGGGCCTTGTTATAGATTTTGCACTGGAGCCCATAAACATGAAGTTACCCCTCTGTCCTTACTCCTACCTCTATCCCTAGGAAGCCCCTTGTTCCGACAGTCCGTTCATTCCTGCCCTGTAGTCAGGTCTATATTTCGCTGCTTCCAGATCGAGCAACTTTACACCACATGAGATCGACTTGGCAATGTAAAATTGACAACTTTGGTAGCAGCTCCTTTCTGAGCGGCCCCTGGCCATGTTCTCTGAAACTTTAGATTTCCCAGAAAGAAAATGTGAAAAGAAAAGAATAATACAAAGAGAAAACCAAAAGGGACCCTCCCCGCCCCGTGCAAATATTCTACTCACTAGGCGTCGAACCCAAGGCCTCGTAAATGAAAGGGAACAGACCAAACCTGTTTAGACCATTATATTCCATTATGAATACAACACCTGTCTGAATACGCTGACACCCATCAAATGCATACCGGAAATTCAAGAAGAACCCAAACCCAAGGTTCCCCTCTCCACCTCTGCTCCTGGTAACTGCGGGCTGTCTTATTGTCACCAGACATGATTGTCCTAGTTGGTTCAATACTGAAGCTTTTATACCAAGTCTGGTGCCAGCTATACATTAGCTTCACCTTGGCACTATTTAATGTTACCCTGGCGCCAGCTATAAGTTAGTGTTACCCTGGTGCAGGCTATACATTTGCTTTACTTTGGCACTAGCTATAGGTTAGCCTTACCCTGGTGCCGGTTATAGATTAGTCTTAGCATGAAGGAAGATATAAATTGGCCTAACTGTGGTGCCAGCTATAAAGTAGCTTTACCTTGGTACTAGTTATAGTTTAGTCTTACCCTGGCACCAGTTATAGGTTAGTCTTACCCTGGTGCCAGTTATATTTTAGGCTTATCCTGGTGCCAGCTATACATTAGGTTTACCTTGGTAACAGTTATAGGTTAGCTTTACCCTGGCGCAAGTTATAGAATAGGCTTACCCTGGCACCAGTTATAGGTTAGTCTTACCCTGGCACCAGCTATAGGTTAGCCTTACCCTGGTGCCAGCTATACATTAGGTTTACCTTGATACCAGATATAAGTTAGCTTTACCCTGGCGCCAGTTATAGGTTACTCTTACCCTGGCACCAGCTATAGGTTAGCCTTACCCTGATGCCAGTTATAGATTAGTTTTACCTGGTGCCAGCTATACATTAGGTTTACCCTGGCACCAGCTATACGTTACTCTTACCCTGGCACCAGCTATAGGTTACTCTTACCCTGGCACCAGCTATAGGTTACTCTTACCCTGATGCAGGCTATACATTAGCTTCACCTTGGCAGTTGCTTTCAGTTAGTCTTACCCTGGCACCAGCTATAGGTTACTCTTACCCTGGCACCAGCTATAGGTTACTCTTACCCTGATGCAGGCTATACATTAGCTTCACCTTGGCAGTTGCTTTCAGTTAGTCTTACCCTGGCACCAGCTATAGGTTACTCTTACCATGGTGCCAGCTATAGATTAGCCTTACTCTGACGCAGGCTTTACCTTGGCAGTTGCTGTCAGTTAGTCTTACCCTGGTGCCAGCTATAGATTGGCCTTACTGTGGCTCCTACTGTACATTAGCTATACCTTGGCACCAGTTATAGATGAATCTTACCCTGGCACCAGATATAGGTTAGTCTGAGCTTTGTGCAGCTATAGATTATCTTGGTATTTTAGACTTTATAAATTGCTTTATTTCTGGCAGCAGATTATATTGGGAATATAATTTTTGTGATTGGTAATTGCTCAGATTTGCATTGGCACCAGCAAATACTGGATTTGGTACCATGTGTATATATATATAATATTTATATTAGTTTTGTGTAGCTATCATGTGTAACTACCTTTAAAGTTAAACCTTTCATCACGTCCTCTGATCTGATCTCTATTCATCCTCTAATAAGCTCTGCTCACTGATTCTGGGGCAGTTAGAATTTTTCCTCTAGCCCTCGCCTAAACCAGAGCAATCAGTGCAGTTAGTTTTGGGGCCTGATTATGATAACTAGACTTCCTAATGTCAAGTGGGTGGTATCAGGCTGGAGCAGGCAAGGGGACTAACGGAAGTTCTGATTCACGCCCTCTTGCCTGTTCCAGCCTGACACCTCCTACTTGACATTAGTGTATTTAGCATAGAGTCTAGTTAGCATGTCAGGCACCAAAACTAACTGCACTGATTGCTTGGGAATGGTGAGGTCTAGAGATAATTCCAACTATGCAGGAATCAGGGGAATAATGCCTATTAGAGGATAGAGCTCAGGTTGGCGGAGCCCTCTATCACATCTGCTGAGATACTTCTCATCATGTGGATGTCACTGCACCTAGGCTCGAGGACCCACTGGTCTTTGACTAGGTCTCCCCTTCCTAGTGGCATAGCCAAAGGTGTAAGTGCCCCTCCCCAGTGGCATAAATCAAAAGCACCCAATAAACAATATCTGTTAGGTGAAGCCCTGGGACACATTTTGCACTGGGGCCTAGGAGCTTTCAGTAGAAGGCATTGACCACACAACAGAATCTGACGAATTGTGACCCCCTAGGGGTGTCTTTCTATATAAACAGGCACTGATGGCAAAACATGCATAGAGCGGGTACATAATATATGATGTGATGTGAAGACTAATCCCTAGATGGAAAGAGGAGGAGCAGAACTTGTAATATAGTCCAGCCATGTCTAATCCTACATGAGGCCATATTGCTCCAGTGTGTACCTTGTCTAGTGTTGGACTGGCTCACCAGAGGAGCAGATGATCCTCCAGTGGGCTCAGACTCTAAGACGACAATGGTTCAGCAGACGACACCCAAATTTGAAGGGTACCATGGTCTATTGCCAAGGGTTTGTTGGGTTGTGGACATCCAAAAATATTATATCTGGTGGGCCCAAGGAACCTCAACCTGACCAAATTGATCCAAGATGGTGATCTTGAACACACAACTGAGGCCATCTTAGTTCGGACATATAGACCTGTAGGGATCCCAATATGCAGTCTTGATGCTTTATAGAAGAGACATAACTTGATGCTCCTGAGTCCCAATGCTAAATCTATACCAGGGCCCCCACCCATCATGTGCCATTTATAATACTGGTGTCTTAGGTAGCAGAGGATCCTCCAGTGGGCCCAGACTGTAAGGCAATAATGGTTCAGCAGAATGCACCCAAATTTGAAGGGTGCCATGGTCTATTTCCAAGCGGTTGTTGGATTGTGGACATCCAAAAATATTATATCTGTTGGGCCCAAGGAACCTCAACCTGACACTGTTTCTTAAGAGACCAAATTGATCCAAGATGGTGATCTTGAACACACAACTGAGGTTATTTTCAAGGGGTTGTTGGATTGTGGACATACAAGATGGTGACATCTTAGTTGGGACACCTAGACCTGTAGGGACTTGATGTTCCTGGGTCTGTAATGGGGTTCTCACCCATCATATGCCACTTAGAGGAGTCTTTGGGCCCCCTTTGGACACTATAACCTCTACCTCCCCATGGCTATACCCCTGTTTCCTAGTACCCCTATAGCAGTGCCCCACCATAACCATTCCCATCCGCCCAGACAAGAAAGACGACTCAGATTATGCAAATTTACCATTTATTAGCTTCATTTATTTCACTGAAGTGATTACAAACTTATCGTTTCGACAAATATATATTATTTCCAAAATAATACAAAAAGATAAATAGATATAAAATTTATTTGGTAATAAATAGGACATAAATAGATACATATGTGTTAGAAGATACACACTTTGGATTACTATGATCAAGGTATTAATTACTACCGGATTTTGCTGATATTTCCCATAAAGCACCTGATTTTGACTCCTGTATCCGCCATCCTGTGAGGTATAAGGCACACTGGAAAGATCCGGGAGACGGGAGTACTAAAATGCATTGCGCCCGGGTGTCATAATACCCAGCTGCAAGAACGGGAGGCGTGGCTTGGAAGATTTCACAGAACGGGCACGAGATATACATTGTATCGACCAATCAGATGTCTCCTTTATGAATTCTCATTCCTGATTGGACGGTTACGGGTGTATCGTATCACAGGCCTTCGATATGGATCTAGCGGGTAGAGATAACACTACGGATCTTGACGTCTTCCAGAGACACAAGGGGGGGGGGTCATATAAAAGGGTAAGATGGGGAACACTGGGAAGAGGGCACGACCTGAATGTCAGGGGATGGTGCCATGTCTTGAGGAGTATACACAATGTAGTGTATATTACGCTTGTAGTAGTGTATCTGTATAATACACAATGATATTGTATTATAACACTGCAATGCATTGCAGCACTTCCAGAAAAGTGACTATGGTTTTGGAGTTCACAGGAGTAAAAAGTCAGGATTTTTTTCACAATTGGGATACTGGTCCACTCGGGGTCCCGTTCTTCCACAGTTTAGTACCAGCCCAAACTATGGGAGACGAGACTCGGGGCAGTAAACATGTTTTACACCTTGGTTTGCTACATGAATTCAGAACCTTATCCCAGTCTACAGTACACAGCAAGTAGTAGGGAAGGCCCTTACACAAGAAAATACACCTGTTGTCTCTGGAACCTTACAGGGCTCCAGATCTGCAAAGGTTAACAATAGATTTTTTTTTTTTTTTTGGAAAAGGGGGTTTCCTTATGTGCAATAAAAAGTCTTATGTCTATTGAGGCTACTTGGAAGCCTTCACCCCAAACTGCGCAAAGCCCTGAGAATCAACAAAAGGCACTTGATTAAGGTTCTTCTTCTTCTGCCGGTAGCTGGAACTTCACAGAACGTTTCTTCGTAAGGTCGGCGACTGTCCTGATGCAAGTCTGACAGCAGGGCTAAAAATTAAAATTTGTTCTGATGCTTTTCTCTACTTTTCTATATTTCAATCGGACACGGATAGCCTGTGGAAGATAGGCAATCGCTTGTTGGTAGCCACTTGACTTGGGACCTCAAAGACTGGAGACTCTGAGCCACTGCTGTAACACTCATTTTCGGTCAAGGAACTGGAAGATGGTGAACGTAGGAGTTGATAGTTGGAGAAAGGGTCCTGAACAAGATTCCCGGCTCTGGAGCATCGGCAAGAGCAACAACGAGTACAGGACTCCATTCCTTTGAGGGAAGACACATGGCTTCTGGTCTCAGTCGGAACAGGAGAGAAGATTGAATCACTGGGTGGAGGGGAAACAGATGGAGCTCTGGAGAATGAAGCAGGATCTGGGAAGCCTGGTGGTGGAGGAGACGCTCTTCTGATGGGTACACCGGAGTAGCTGAGGCTCTGGCGTAGAACATGTTGAGTGGCACCTTGCTCAGCTGGGTGGTGGATAAAATTGCATCGGGACCCATATGGACATTCTCCGTAGAGGTGGAACTTATGACAATACTCTGTCTTGTATTTTGGATGGCGGTTTGGTTCTCTTAGCTCTCCCTGTCCATGAGCAAATTGACATTTGGAGCCATATTTACAGGTACCGGTTTCAGAGAAGGTACGGCACAGCTCTGTCTTGTAGCGAGGTGATGGAGCAGGAAGAGATGGCAGAGGAGTTTTCAATGGAGGGAACCCTGGTGGTGGTGGAGGTAGTGCTGTTCGGGGCCCTTCAGTAAGACTTATGGATCGATCTGCTCTGAAAGGAGCGCGAGGAGCCTCCAAAGTCCAACGAGAAGGCCACTTTGTCTCATCATAGACTTCAGGGGCACAAGAATGTCTTCTCTTGGGGTTGGTGAAGATGTTGTCATTGTTGCTTTCTACTTCTTCTGATAAATTCAAGTTGCGAAGGTTCTAAGGGTTTAAAAAATAGAAGATAATTAGGATTATATCTCGGCCCAACCCAACAATTTTCAAGGCATCGAGTCTTGTATGCAACCCATATCTCAATAACACAACTCCATCTTGACAACACAACAGGAAAAACAAGTTCTTGCACCCACAAGACCAGGTGGTTGTGTGTGAATGTGTCCTACATACAGGGAGGCATCGAAAGAGAAGTGTGAGAGTCAAATAATTCCAGCTGCGTACTCAACCAGGAAGTCAGGCCCTCGATCTATGTCACCTATAGGTATATAGGGCTGAAGACAAGCAGTAGCTTGTCAACTAGCAAAGTTATTCATACGAGGGGCCCGAGGCAAAAACATAACGTACCCATGAACCGTAAAAACAGCACAAAGGGGCTAGTAAGGAAGAGCGGTAGTAAAGTACAAGGACTGGTAGGAACCAAGACTAGTAAAGTATATGGACTGGACAGGGAGATAAGGAATAATATATATATATATATATATATATATATATGAGGCCTGATAGGTCATAAAGGAGGAGGAGGAGTAAGGTACAAAGACTGGGGAGTATTGAAGCACAAGCCCTGGGAGGCAGAAGGTTAAGAGTTAATCTGAAGTATGCGTGAGTCACCAAGGACTGACAGCCATAATGGCCGAGTGACAGCACTGACAGCAGATAAGACTTTATGTGATAGCAAGGTCCAAGGTCTAAAGGAATTAGACAACCAAAGTGCAAACGTCAAAGAGTCACAAGAGCCACAAGACAGATAGAAGGGCTGGGACAGCAAATAGAGATACCAAGATCAGCTGACCAAGGTGAAGGATCTGCTCGAGACATGGAGACAGACTGTGAAGTAGAAGGCAAGACTGGTGGGAAAGCAAAGGCGTGAGAGGAGATGGCCAATGTCAAGGGGATGGGGTAACACAAACACAAGTGACAGGTCCGATAACAGTGTGACAAAGACACAAGTGACCGGACAGGACAATAGAATGAGATCAGTCCAGTCCAGTTGTCATAAACATGTCCCTAGTAACATAAGACTGGACGAGGAATGTGAGATCTTTAGTAGTACCAGTACCTTGGGGTCAACTCCAGTAGTACCGGTACCTCTAAGTTATCTCCAGTAGTACCAGTACTTTTAAGTTATCTCCACCAGTACCGGTGCCTCTGGGTCCACTCCAGTAGTACCAGTGCCTCTGGGTCCACTCCAGTAGTACCAGTACCTCTAAGTTATCCCCAGTAGTACCGGTGCCTCTGGGTCCACTCCAGTAGTACCAGTACCTCTAAGTTATCCCCAGTAGTACCGGTGCCTCTGGGTCCACTCCAGTAGTACCAGTACTTCTAAGTTATCTCCAGTAGCACCAGTACCTCTGGGTCCACTCCAGTAGTACCAGTACTTCTAAGTTATCCCCAGTAGTACCGGTGCCTCTGGGTCCACTCCAGTAGTACCAGTACTTCTAAGCTATCCCCAGTAGTACCGGTGCCTCTGGGTCCACTCCAGTAGTACCAGTACTTCTAAGTTATCTCCAGTAGTACCGGTGCCTCTGGGTCCACTCCAGTAGTACCAGTACTTCTAAGTTATCCCCAGTAGCACCGGTGTCTCTGGGTCCACTCCAGTAGTACCAGTACTTCTAAGTTATCTCCAGTAGCACCAGTACCTCTGGGTCCACTCCAGTAGTACCAGTACTTCTAAGTTATCCCCAGTAGTACCGGTGCCTCTGGGTCCACTCCAGTAGTACCAGTACTTCTAAGCTATCCCCAGTAGTACCGGTGCCTCTGGGTCCACTCCAGTAGTATCAGTACTTCTAAGTTATCTCCAGTAGTACCGGTGCCTCTGGGTCCACTCCAGTAGTACCAGTACTTCTAAGTTATCCCCAGTAGCACCAGTGCCTCTGGGTCCACTCCAGTAGTACCAGTACTTCTAAGTTATCTCCAGTAGCACCAGTACCTCTGGGTCCACTCCAGTAGTATCAGTACTTCTAAGTTATCCCCAGTAGCACCGGTGTCTCTGGGTCCACTCCAGTAGTACCAGTACTTCTAAGTTATCCCCAGTAGCACCGGTGCCTCTGGGTCCACTCCAGTAGTATCAGTACTTCTAAGTTATCTCCAGTAGCACCGGTGTCTCTGGGTCCACTCCAGTAGTATCAGTACTTCTAAGTTATCTCCAGTAGCACCGGTGTCTCTGGGTCCACTCCAGTAGTATCAGTACTTCTAAGTTATCTCCAGTAGCACCGGTGTCTCTGGGTCCACTCCAGTAGTACCAGTACCTCTAAGTTATCTCCAGTAGCACCAGTACCTCTGGGTCTCTCTTACACATTGAGTACAAAACAACAAAGCTCTATTGTACTAAATGAGTCCAGCACCGTGGGAGCAGATTATCATCAGCTGCTGGACCTGAATAGCCCATATTGTAAGGAGACAGAGCTTCATCCCAGGCCAAAACAGAAGACATCTCAACTACTCTAGCACTCGGTGAAGACCCTTTCCAGCCTGGGCTTTCGAGACGTTAATTCCAGCTGTTCTTTGGTGAAGTTAACCCTTCCAGTTCCCCCTTGACCTTCACGTCACCTCTGTATCCCGTCCCACCCTATACTTAGCCCCCTTTGTGTCCCTGGATATCCTGTGGAGAGTCCCATCCGGTCAGTCCACATAACATAAACATAATCCTTAAAAACAAGTCTCAAGACAACAGCAAAAAAAACCCCAAAAAAAACAACACACGACGCAACAGATGAACAGAACCTGTTTTCTAGAAATGACAACCATTAGCAAATTGACAGGAATCTCTACCCTCTTCAACCTGTCGATAAAGACCCCCTCCCCGATTTCCAGTGGCATCGCCCCAAGGTCTCACCTCGTAGATTGTTTGTATATCCAGCATTGTGGACATAATGATCCAAAAATAAATGCTTGCTCCTACACCCAGTGATTCTTAAGAGCAGTCAGTGCAGTAAGGAGCCTTCAGCAAGTCCCCCTTATATACAGTACAGTGCCCGAGGATTGCACCGCCTACCGTAGTGCACCTCCTTTCTCCTATGATATCATTAGGGTGAAGTCCAGGGGGAGGGGGGGAGGAGGCGTTAGCTAATCTCTATCCTTGGTTAGAAAAACAAGTCACTCTCAAGCCAAGATCACGGGGAGGAGGGAGGGAGCGAAAAAAGCAAAGGAAGGAGAGGAAAGGGAGAAGGAATGCAAAGAAGGAAGGAGACAGAAACTAAGAAGACTGGAGAAAGAAACCAAGACGAGAAGATGGAATGAGAGACAGACACCGAAAAACACAAAGGATTAGAGAACGGCGTCAAACACGGGACTGTGCCGAAAAACATGGCCCTCTCTGTAGCCATAGGGTCGTCTCACCTTGATCTAGACCGTAAGGTCACGTCACGATACTGTGCATAGGTGATGGCTGTGCCCGCCTCGATATTCTCGAAACTAAAACAACATACCTTAAAAGTAAATGCCCCCCTGTAAGCGAACACATGAGCCCAGTATTACCCTACACGGCCCCTTTAAATGAAACTATGTCAACCCCGCAGGTCCTCGCAGCCCCCGGGAATGCACATAAACCTAATATATTCACATAAATTACCATCTGCGAGGACTTCCTCCCCTGTCAGTTCTGCTAAATGCTTGTCAGCAAGTTAGCACTGGCACAAGACGTCCGCCGTCGCGTTGTCACTTGCACGTTCCCCTTTTTTTGATTGTTTTTTTAGACATGGGCACATGGGCAGAGTGAGGCACAGCACTTTACTAGAAACGAAGGTCGGCAGGTGCATTTGTGCAAAAGGAAACCCAAAAAAAAAAATCAGATGAGCAGATGAGTAACACTTGTAGTAAAGCGAAATAATAGCGGGGTGAACTGGAGCCAAAAACAACACCAACCGCGGAAAAGCAAAGCTGAAATAATAAAATGCAGACACCTCACCTTTACTGCAAGGATCGGGAGCCCCTGCGTGCTTGTCAGTGTCGGGGGTGCAGCTAAGAAGGCCTACAGGGGCATGCCACGGGTGCTGGATATTAGGAAGGGGCATCAATCAGGGGCATTTAGTTACAGGGCTGGAGCTGCAAACTGAAACTTGCAGGCCCCATATAGAGGCGGAAACTGAAGGACCTGAGCCCCAATGCAAAATCTGTAATGTGGCTCCAAAAGTGATCTGTAGGACACCCTCAGGGCCCAAGGCCCAGTAATGTCTGCTCCTGCTCCACCCCATATAGCTAAGACCTGGCCTGTGTGCACAACTGTATTCATATGCGGGTCTGAGGAAAATGGGATGGACGGCTCACGGATGACACACACAAGCAATCTGCGCCTTCAAGGAGCTCAGATCTATGGACCCCCTCATGGCCACAGTCATGGCTTCCTGAAGCAGATGATTGGTGACTACAGCCGGGATGTCAGGCTTAGAAAGCGCATTGTCAACTACCGGTATGTTACCATGGCCAAGGGAGGCCCGGGGAAGCTGAGAGAAGCTACAAACTGCATCAGTATCCCTGGAGGACCCAGCAAACTCCTGCATCACATAGACAACAAGTACAGGGGAATGTGTCACCAGACCAGCATATCACCCCAGCCCTGCAGATAGATAGGTTACTGTCACCAGAACCAGTATATCACCCCAGCAATGCAGATAGATAGGTTACTGTCACCAGAACCAGTATATCACCCCAGCAATGCAGATAGATAGGTTACTGTCACCAGACCAGCATATCACCCCAGCCCTGCAGATAGATAGGTTACTATCACCAGAACCAGCATATCACCCCAGCCCTGCAGATAGATATTTTAGTGTCACCAGAACCAGCATATCACCCCAGCCCTGCAGATAGATAGGTTACTGTCACCAGACCCAGCATATCACCCCAGCCCTGCAGATAGATAGGTTACTGTCACCAGAACCAGTAAACCACCCCAGTCCTGCAGATAGATAGGTTACTGTCACCAGAACCAGCATATCACCCCAGCCCTGCAGATAGATAGGTTACTGTCACCAGAACCAGCATATCACCCCAGCCCTGCAGATAGATAGGTTACTGTCACCAGACCCAGTATATCATCCCAGCCCTGCAGATAGATAGGTTACTGTCACCAGAACCAGCATATCACCCCAGCCCTGCAGATAGATAGGTTACTGTCACCAGAACCAGCATATCACCCCGGCCCTGCAGATAGATAGGTTACTGTCACCAGAACCAGTATATCACCCCAGCCCTGCAGATAGATAGGTTAGTGTCACCAGAACCAGCATATCACCCCAGCCCTGCAGATAGATAGGTTAGTGTCACCAGTACCAGCATATCACCCCAGCTCTGCAGATAGATAGGTTACTGTCACCAGACCCAGCATATCACCCCAGCCCTGCAGATAGATAGGTTACTGTCACCAGAACCAGCGTATCACTCCAGACCTGCAGATAGATAGGTTACTGTCACCAGACCAGCATATCACCCCAGCCCTGCAGATAGATAGGTTACTGTCACCAGAACCAGCATATCACCCCAGCCCTGCAGATAGATAGGTTACTGTCACCAGAACCAGCATATCACCCCAGCCCTGCAGATAGATAGGTTACTGTCACCAGAACCAGCGTATCACTCCAGCCCTGCAGATAGATAGGTTACTGTCACCAGACCAGCATATCACCCCAGCCCTGCAGATAGATAGGTTACTGTCACCAGAACCAGCATATCACCCCAGCCCTGCAGATAGATAGGTTACTGTCACCAGAACCAGCATATCACCCCAGCCCTGCAGATAGATAGGTTACTGTCACCAGATCAGCATATCACCCCAGTCCTGCAGATAGATAGGTTACTGTCACCAGAACCAGTATATCACCCCAGCAATGCAGATAGATAGGTTACTGTCACCAGAACCAGTATATCACCCCAGCAATGCAGATAGATAGGTTACTGTCACCAGACCAGCATATCACCCCAGCCCTGCAGATAGATAGGTTACTATCACCAGAACCAGCATATCACCCCAGCCCTGCAGATAGATATTTTAGTGTCACCAGAACCAGCATATCACCCCAGCCCTGCAGATAGATAGGTTACTGTCACCAGACCCAGCATATCACCCCAGCCCTGCAGATAGATAGGTTACTGTCACCAGAACCAGTAAACCACCCCAGTCCTGCAGATAGATAGGTTACTGTCACCAGAACCAGCATATCACCCCAGCCCTGCAGATAGATAGGTTACTGTCACCAGAACCAGCATATCACCCCAGCCCTGCAGATAGATAGGTTACTGTCACCAGAACCAGTATATCACCCCAGCCCTGCAGATAGATAGGTTACTGTCACCAGAACCAGCATATCACCCCAGCCCTGCAGATAGATAGGTTACTGTCACCAGAACCAGCATATCACCCCGGCCCTGCAGATAGATAGGTTACTGTCACCAGAACCAGTATATCACCCCAGCCCTGCAGATAGATAGGTTAGTGTCACCAGAACCAGCATATCACCCCAGCCCTGCAGATAGATAGGTTAGTGTCACTAGTACCAGCATATCACCCCAGCTCTGCAGATAGATAGGTTACTGTCACCAGACCCAGCATATCACCCCAGCCCTGCAGATAGATAGGTTACTGTCACCAGAACCAGCGTATCACTCCAGACCTGCAGATAGATAGGTTACTGTCACCAGACCAGCATATCACCCCAGCCCTGCAGATAGATAGGTTACTGTCACCAGAACCAGCATATCACCCCAGCCCTGCAGATAGATAGGTTACTGTCACCAGAACCAGCGTATCACCCCAGCCCTGCAGATAGATAGGTTACTGTCACCAGAACCAGCGTATCACTCCAGCCCTGCAGATAGATAGGTTACTGTCACCAGACCAGCATATCACCCCAGCCCTGCAGATAGATAGGTTACTGTCACCAGAACCAGCATATCACCCCAGCCCTGCAGATAGATAGGTTACTGTCACCAGAACCAGCATATCACCCCAGCCCTGCAGATAGATAGGTTACTGTCACCAGATCAGCATATCACCCCAGTCCTGCAGATAGATAGGTTACTGTCACCAGAACCAGAATATCACCCCAGTCCTGCAGATAGATAGGTTACTGTCACCAGACCCAGCATATCACCCCAGCCCTGCAGATAGATAGGTTACTGTCACCAGAACCAGCATATCACCCCAGCCCTGCAGATAGATAGGTTACTGTCACCAGAACCAGCATATCACCCCAGCCCTGCAGATAGATAGGTTACTGTCACCAGAACCAGTATATCACCCCAGCCCTGCAGATAGATAGGTTAGTGTCACCAGAACCAGCATATCATCCCAGCCTGGCAGATAGATAGGTTACTGTCACCAGAACCAGCATATCATCCCAGCCCTGCAGATAGATAGGTTACTGCCACCAGAACCAGTATATCACCCCAGCCCTGCAGATAGATAGGTTCCTGTCACCAGAACCAGCATATCACCCCAGCCCTGCAGATAGATAGGTTACTGTCACCAGAACCAGCATATTACCCCAGCCCTGCAGATAGATAGGTTACTGTCACCAGAACCAGCATATCACCCCAGCCCTGCAGATAGATAGGTTACTGTCACCAGAACCAGCATATCACCCCAGCCCTGCAGATAGATAGGTTACTGTCACCAGACCCAGCATATCACCCCAGCCCTGCAAATAGATAGGTTACTGTCACCAGAACCAGCATATCACCCCAGCCCTGCAGATAGATAGGTTACTGTCATCAGACCCAGCATATCACCCCAGCCCTGCAGATAGATAGGTTACTGTCACCAGAACCAGCATATCACCCCAGCCCTGCAGATAGATAGGTTACTGTCACCAGAACCAGCATATCACCCCAGCCCTGCAGATAGATAGGTTACTGTCACCAGAACCAGCATATTATCCCAGCCCTGCAGATAGATAGGTTACTGTCACCAGAACCAGCATATCACCCCAGCCCTGCAGATAGATAGGTTACTGTCACCAGAACCAGCATATCATCCCAGCCCCGCAGATAGATAGGTTACTGTCACCAGAACCAGCATATCACCCCAGCCCCGCAGATAGATAGGTTACTGTCACCAGAACCAGCATATCACCCCAGCCCCGCAGATAGATAGGTTACTGTCACCAGAACCAGCATATCACCCCAGCCCCGCAGATACATAGGTTACTGTCACCAGAACCAGCATATCACCCCAGCCCCGCAGATAGATAGGTTACTGTCACCAGAACCAGCATATCACCCCAGCCCCGCAGATAGATAGGTTACTGTCACCAGAACCAGAATATCACCCCAGCCCTGCAGATAGATAAGTTACTGCCACCAGAACCAGTATATCACCCCAGCCCTGCAGATAGATAGGTTACTGTCACCAGAACCAGCATATCACCCCAGCCCTGCAGATAGATAGGTTACTGTCACCAGAACCAGCATATCACCCCAGCCCTGCAGATAGATAGGTTACTGTCACCAGACCCAGCATATCACCCCAGCCCTGCAGATAGATAGGTTACTGTCACCAGACCCAGTATATCATCCCAGTCCTGCAGATAGATAGGTTAGTGTCACCAGAACCAGCATATCATCCCAGTCCTGCAGATAGATAGGTTAGTGTCACCAGAACCAGCATATCATCCCAGTCCTGCAGATAGATAGGTTACTGTCACCAGACCCAGCATATCACCCCAGCCCTGCAGATAGATAGGTTACTGTCACCAGACCCAGCATATCACCCCAGCCCTGCAGATAGATAGGTTAGTGTCACCAGAACCAGCATATCACCCCAGTCCTGCAGATAGATAGGTTACTGTCACCAGACCCAGCATATCACCCCAGCCCTGCAGATAGATAGGTTACTGTCACCAGAACCAGCATATCATCCCTGCCCTGCAGATAGATAGGTTACTGTCACCAGAACCAGCATATCACCCCAGCCCTGCAGATAGATAGGTTACTGTCACCAGACCCAGCATATCACCCCAGTCCTGCAGATAGATAGGTTACTGTCACCAGAACCAGTATATCACCCCAGCCCTGCAGATAGATAGGTTACTGTCACCAGAACCAGCATATCACCCCAGCCCTGCAGATAGATAGGTTACTGTCACCAGAACCAGTATATCACCCCAGCCCTGCAGATAGATAGGTTACTGTCACCAGACCCAGCGTATCACCCCAGCCCTGCAGATAGATAGGTTACTGTCACCAGAACCAGCGTATCACCCCAGCCCTGCAGATAGATAGTTTAGGGTCTACAGATTCAAACACAGTTTTCACCTTGTGAGTTGCTGTTTCCATTGCCGAGATATTAGTGTTTTTATGAATCTGCAAATGAATAACAAGGGTGACATCATTGCCCCAAAGAGCTCATCTGCAAATTACAATATTGGTGACACACCGTCAAAGCTCACCACGTAATACTTCCTTTGCCCTCTAGTAGCGCTGCAGGGAATTTGAGCACTTACTACAAGGTATCAGACAGATCCCAGCTGACCACTGGTGACATCCTGTGATCTACCTTTTTTTCTTAGGAATTCCTGCTAACATAAAGGGAAGGTCCAAAGATGAGAACCCCTTTAAGTAAATTAAGTTGTTTATTATTTTTATATTTTTGCTTCCTGCTATTCGTCATAGACCCCTGGAGAATCCTTCCATGGCGTTGCGATGTGAGTCCAGCCTTCCTACCAATACAGTGTGAGGATCGGCAGTCTTCATTTCCTTCACTTAAACATTAACCTTAAATGATTCTGGAATTTTCGATGATTACATAAGCAGAGCGCGAGTGTTCTCGTAAGTCCAGTACTTCATACTAATAAAGTGGCAGGCAGCTACTGGCAGCGCGGAGCGCACGGTCAGGCTGCCAACCTGTTTATGAAACGTTTCCTCCATCCCATGGAATGACTTATTATGCTAGGCAGACATCCCAAAAAAGTTTCCGCTGCCTCTTAAAGTACATCTCTAGCACATGGACTACTGCGCACGTATAATATGTAGTTGCGAGGCAGAATACAGGAACGTAGAGTATTGTGTGGGTTACAGGAGTTCTGGTTGACTAGTACTCCCTTATCTTCCTGTAGGGGTGACCGCCATTTTGAAACACGTAGTACTGAATTGGTCACAAGTGTGGCGCTGTAGACCGGACAGTCTTGTTTTAGGTCCTTGGTACATGCAAATGGACACAGGCCTTCTTATGAATGGTCTATCCTTACGTAGGTCATCAGTGGCGGTCCGACACCTAGTGCGCACCATGATCGGCTAGAGTCCACTCATGCCACACCATTGCAGTTCTGTTCCTAGCCAAGCAAAGGCCTTCAATATGCCATAGGCCTTCGATATGACCCCTTCCAGAACCGCTTTAATGGAAAATGGTTTAGTGGAATTTTGAAAGCAGCTCTGGTGGCGACTGGAGAAAGGTAAAAACTGGGGAAAAAATAAACCAGTAAATGAAGTGTTTGTAAAGTTACCCAACTTTTATGAAATTCTGAGAATGGAATTCCCCTTGGAGGAGCATTAGATAAGTCTCCGAAGACTAAGATGTAGACTTATCTCTGGCTGATAGTCCAAGGCTTTGTCTAGGGTATGACTTGGGCCTCTTATAGCTGCACCCCTGGTAACCCCTCATACACCCAGGAAAAACACCGCAACGCAGGTACTGGAAGAGCGGACGAGACCATGTAAAGCAAAGCAGACGAACCGTAGGGATTGGGGAAGCGAAGCCGCCGCTGTTTACCAACAGAGTTATGAAATATTTCTGCTTCTCCTTTCACATGTAGATTTGACATCATGTTTCGGGAGTTTTTCAGTCTGTGGCGTAGTAACACGTGTAACCAGGCATCATAATATTTAGAGACAGTATGAATGCCCGAACTCTCACAGAAGCCAGAAAAGCTTCAAGTGTTAACAGAGGATCCATCATGGTGGGACAGGCTGAGTTATGTATGAAATATGGATCACAGTGACGTAGAACAGAGCAAGCTACAGAGGTCTAAAGGAGTGCCGGCCCTAGGACTGAGACAGTCACAGAGGCCTATAAGAGTGCCAGCCACAGGGCTATAGGATAGAGACAGTCACAGAGGCCTATAAGAGTGCCAGCCACAGGGCTATAGGATAGAGAAAGTCACAGAGGCCTATAAGAGTGCCAGCCACAGGGCTGTAGGGCCGAGACAGTCACAGGGGCCTAAAAGAGTCACCATAGGAGAGAGAGACAGTCACAGAGACCTAAAAGAGTGCCAGCCACAGTGACCATAGAATAGAGACAGTCACAGAGGCCTATAAGAGTGCCAGCCACATTGCTATAGTACAGAGACACTCATAGAGGCCTAAAAGAGTGCCAGTCACAGGGCTGTAGGGCCGAGACAGTCACAGGGGCCTAAAAGAGTCACCATAGGAGAGAGAGACAGTCACAGAGACCTAAAAGAGTGCTAGCCACAGTGACAATAGAATAAAGACAGTCACAGAGGCCTGAAGAGTGACTGTAGACGAGAGAGACAGTCACAAAGACCTAAAAGAGAGCCAGCCACAGTGCTATAGGACAGAGACATTCACAGAGGCCTAAGAGAGTGCCAGTCACAGTGCTGTAGGGCCGAGACAGTCACAGAGGCCTAAGAGAGTGCCAGTCACAGTGCTGTAGGGCCGAGACAGTCACAGAGGCCTAAGAGAGTGCCAGTCACAGTGCTGTAGGGCCGAGACAGTCACAGAGGCCTAAGAGAGTGCCAGTCACGGTGCCTGTAGGACAGAGTCACTTACAATATCCGATAATAAAGTTCTTCACTGGGCCCCAGAACAGTCCCTCGTACAGAGCTAGTCACAGTACCTCATAACCAAGTCAGATCCTGTGCCCTGGAAACATGCCAGTCACAGCGCCCCAGTACAGAGTCAGAGTTAGTCAGAGTTCTCCAGTACAAAAGCAGTCACTTTGCCCTTAATAGAGAACTAGACACCCTAACCCCAAAACAGAGCCAGCCATAGCATTTACCTATTACAAGTACCCGAGCTGCCCTTCTTTAGGTACATGGTCATACACTGGCATCTGAAGGCTATACGAGCTGGCGCTTATCACCCCTGATCTTACGCATCATGAATGGTAATGCCAATGGCTTTGGGTGGAATGGGTGGGTTGGGATTATCAAGCTTTGGGTATCTCCCACCCCAAGAACAGATGCTAAGGGTTCCCATTTGACCGTGTGAGGGGCCTTTATGCCATCAGTCATAGACTGGCAAATGCTCAAAGGACCCTGGTATTCTCAAACACCAATGCCGCCTGTGTTCTCCGAGACATGGCCGATTTCTGGGCTGGATCAGTACTCCGGGCAGATAAATTGGCCATGTGTAGTCTACAGTAAACCTGTATGTGATGATACGATTACTATACAGAACATTATGTAATGAGATGTAAGTGCCTGGCACGCATGTGCACCATGTGTTACTAGCCCCCTACCCCCTGACATATGTTATCCGGGCCAGGTTATAACGTACAGACCCAGTAACAGATCCCTATAAAGCTACGTAGTGACGAGAGCTGTTTCGCTGCAGTCGGAAGTCATTTCAGTAGAAGGCCCGGCCCCCGTGCACACAGGGAGGACGTTTTCCATGTTTGGTTTGGCAAAGCAACACTGCCGAGTTGTGTAATAGACTCATATGTCTCAATACTTTGATTTCCAGGAAGTTCACGCCCCGCACTGAAAGAACTCACCAGAACTTGTAGTACTTTAGAAAGGAATTCGCCTGCAGAATTTGCTTTCTTTACAGAACCCCGGGGGGAGATAGACCGTACGCGTGAATGAAATATTATCTGGGGGGAAAAATAACTAATGTATTCTGCGACCTGTAGCTGGCCGGTCGACTGTATATGTGAAAGGACGAAGATCTCGATTATGTTACCCTGTATTTACCTCTATACACCCCAATCAAAATCGTGCCCCCTATCTGTTACATAATTAGCAGTAGTGTAACATATAGGTGCGGTATACACCAATCAGCTACCCCAATGCCCCCATAACCGCTCTAACCCCACAAGACTTCTGAAGGTGTCCTAAGGTGTTTGGCAGTGAGATGTCCGACGCAAATCCTTTAAGTTTTGTAATGCAATGCGGGATACAGTTGGATTGAGGTTCCTTGGTCCTAGTGGATAAAATGATTCTCCAACAAGTAGGGTTGAGCAATTGGGATCAGGAAAGATAGGATGCCGATTGGCAATCAAGCAAATTTCACGATCGTGATTGGCTGGAAAATGATTGGATTTTAAAATCGATCCTGAAATCTCAAGATCAGCTCAACCCTAACAACACCCTTAAGAACTAGTCTATGGTACACTTTACATGTGGGTGTTCTCCGATGGACATAGATTTAGAGCTTGGGCCCACTGGAGGATTCTCTGGTGGTCCAGTCCAACACTGTTCTTCTGTGACCTGACCAGACAGGCTAGCCTTCAGCCCAATGTGCATCAAAGAGGCTTCGATGTCCATGCTGGTTCACCAGTTGTCCTTCCTTGGATCACTTTTAGAAGGTTCTAACCACTGCATGCCAAGTGTTACGTGAGTGTTTGCCCACACTAGACCATCAATGATCCTGAATAGATCACTAGGGATGGATACTATACCAAATAATTTTTAGAGTGTGCACTGTATCAGTGGGTCACCTAGCTCTGGATTTTATACCAATGGATGACTAGTTCTCTACTAGATCCCCAGGTTAGTCTAGTTTCCTTCATTCCACCATTTCTCAGAATTACAAATAAAGTGGATCCTTGGTTATTTCTCAATAATTGTGCATAAAATGGCCCTGTGTGTAGATGGCCCCACACCTTCCCTGCCTGTAAAGTGGTAATTCTGAACCTACCAGGACCCAACTACTCCTCCTACGCACCGCCATGTCACGTACACAGTGGAAAGGACTCGTAAAGGTTTTCAGTTCAGATATGCCTTTGGGCCAAAACTGAGGCCAACGTAAAAAAACGTGAAACATTTCTCAGATGAAGTCACAAAATTCTTCCAATCCATTGACTTGGCGACATATGTTACCAATGTCTTTTTTTCACTCGGGACTTGTGCTCCTAAAATCTTGCTATAGGAGAAACCTTCTGCTCAGCAAACTTAGGTTGCCGTGGGTCAAATACTTGAGCGTGTTTTTCTGTTCTATGCCAGATCTCCGGGTAGAGAAAATATTGCTACCATTGGGCCTTCTATAAATATTCCTCCCCCCCCTCAACCTGTTGACATGGCCACAAACATGAACTTCAGAAACCTGAGAGGATGAAAGTCCACCTGGTGTCTAATCTTGAGCCTTTTGTTTTGAAGGGTTGGAGCAGAGACGACGACGGGAGTAATGACTAAGCCTTAGTAATAATTGTTGGCTATCGTAAAACTTCTGCCCTGTACTTTGCCTTCTCCATCGTGAGAAGTAGATTGCACATTATGAGAGTATTTCGTATACAGGATATGAAGAACCATATGGACCATGAATGACTAAAGAAGTAGTGTGTGCATTGCGAAGCATTTCTCGTGAAGACAACCCCTACTGGTCCCATTATAAGATTATTTCTCGGTCATTGATCAAATATGCAGAATTAACACTGTGTTGAGACACAAACATCTGGGATTTCACAACTCTAATAGTAAAATTCGCTGGTTCTTTACTTTTGTACAGTTATGTAAATTTACTTGGGGTCTAGTGATTCACCATTACACTGCCATATGATGTACAACGTCTATACTCCCGCATATTGACCTGACGTGGTATATGAATACATTTCCAAGGAAAGACGGGGATACTTCCTGTGTATACTTCCACCATTTATCATCGTGGTATTTTCACATTACAACCCATTGTCTTCCTGAGTAATAAGGAAACTTGTGCATCTCTGGAGCTCCACAAAGAAGAATGGAGAGCTGTTGTAAAGAACTGGCTGGTGATAGAGATGGACCTTTCTGAGGGTACGAGCCACCTACTTCTTGTCCTTCTTCACCTGTCATTGACCACTTTCAACTTTCAGGTTCCTTGGAAGGCCTAGTAGTACTCAAAGGACTTGGGGCATGGAAGAAACTAACTAACAAAAATCTACGAGAGCCCAACTCCCCGATCTACTCATACCGACAGGAGCTATGCATGTCCAGAAGATGCAAGATGTAGAAAGTATCTGCAAGGCATAAAGGATGTTCTCCTGAATTATGGTCTTCTAAAGTAAAGAACCATCGTGTGACTCATCCTTCATATTTGATCTCTGTAGTCACATTCTGACCACCTCCTGCCGTGGCCAACTCCAAAACATTGTTGTTTCTCTAAATTGAGATTCTGGTGTAGCAACAGATTGTGCTGACTTGGTACTCGGTGGAAAAGAAAGTCTATTCATGATAAAGCTTTGCGCAATGCAGCCCTTTGTCAGCAACCCTGATTTATTTTTGCAGTTGTAAGGGTTTGTGGTGAGATCTGTGGTCGCTTGGTCGTGTCCTAACCAAGTTATAATAACACTACTCTCAATGATCGACTGTGAGATATAAACTATCTTGACTTTTTGAAGACTTTCCAACTATATGACCAAGGCTAAGTCTATCTACAGAGCTTCTCTGGGGTTTTCTTTTCTCATGGTAGCACCGAGATTAGTAGGGTTCTCTCCTCCGAGATAGGAGCCCGAACTCTAGGACCTTCATCGTCATTACGTTTTTGCATGTGTAACTTTTCACTGGTCTATCTTGAAGACCATCTCCAAGAAGCAAAATGTGAACAGCCACCCCATCCTTGAAGACCATTTCCGCGAAGCAAAATGTGAATGGCCACTCCATCCTTGAAGACCATCTCCGCAAAGCAAAATGTGAACAGCCACCCCATCCTTGAAGACCATCTCCGCGAAGCAAAATGTGAATGTCCACCCCATTCTTAAAAACCATCTCCGCAAAGCAAAATGTGAATGGCCACCCCATCTTAAGGAGAAATTCTTATAGAGTTACAAATTTGCCACGTGTTGACATAAAAATTCCAATACATAGTGGTCCCAGATGTTGTGAGTTACTGCCATTCATGCTTTCTGGCTCAGATGATAAACTTCCAACGTCAGCCACACTTGGGTTGCAATCCTCATGAGAAATCTCATATGGATATAGTACCTAAAATATTTTCCACGCAGTTTGAGGCAATGGTTATATTTGCAGATCATTGTTGCTGCCTTGAAATATCGGTATGAGTTATATTTTGGAGAGTTTTGAACATTGACTTGACTTTCCAACTCAAAAACCGATCTGTTTTGCCCATACAGAAGACTTTTCGGTGAAGCTACATCTCCTTGGTCAGCAAGAAAACTCTAAAGATACTATTAATAGAAATAGGGTAGACCCGTCTTTCAGGTCTGAGGTTTCCATCTCTATTTCCTACACAATGTTGTCTCAAACTGTTCTACGTAACCCTTGTATAGCATGTAGAGGTCTATCCTGTACCATATGGAACTTTGTGTGTCCACTTTCCGATATGTACTCATATGGTAGTCATGGTGGTGCTAGGAAACCAGAAATCTTATTTCATGCCGATGCGCCCCAACAAGAGACATGAACACAGTAAAGGTATGTAAAACATATCAAACTTTTATGTAAGTAGTTGCTCGATCATGGAGGAAACCATGGCTGGTGACCGTGAAATGCAAAGTACGTGAAAGCCAAACCTCATGTACTACTGCAAGATCTGAGACACTCTCTTGTCTTGTCTTATCCAACACTCTCACCACCTTCTGCTGTCTCCAATTCAAAACCATTACCATGACCAGCGTTGGACTGGCCCAGAGTACTAGAGTATCCACCGCTGGGCCCAGACTCTAACACAATAATGGTCCAGCAGAAGACACCTATATGTAAAGGTTACTATATTCTATTTCCTAGGGATTGGAAATGAGCTCCAGTTTGGGCCCAAGGACCCAAAACTGGTCTGTAAAATGAGGTTTTGTAATTAGTAATTTTCGCCGACATGGTACTTTGTAGGAAAGAAAATTTACACGTGGTGAAGCTTTGTGCAATCCAGCTCTTTGTCAGCAACCCTGATTTATTTTTGCAGTTGTAAGGTTTTGTGGTCACATCTACCACGACCTGCTTGTTTTCTGCTGCCCCGAGTTCACAGCCTGACCAAACACAACATCTTCATGGAGTCTGTATGTTCTCCAAACACATGATGATAGATGTATCTATGGAAGCCAACACTATATTAGTAATATGGGCCCTTCACTGTAGGCCTCACTTATGACAAGTGTCTAACACAATGGTGGTCATCTTAATCTATTGTTAGGGCATCGAATGTGACCCAAATAGCCGGCACATCTATTTGTGCATATCTCCAAATGGACCAGGGAAGGGGCTTCAAGGGTCTCACAAATATGGACATACAAACATCTATTTTTAAGGGATTGTCCCATCAAATGGGCCGTAAAGGAGTTCTGTCCAATGGAAATGTCCCACAGAGTTGTAGTTATTGAAGGTTTTGTGGGTATTCCTGGATGGACGAGGCCTTAAAATATCCCAGAAATGGGGTTACAGATGATAGCAGGTGCAATACACATTCTATAGAATGGGAATACTAGCACAACGGTATTGAAAATTGTCCAAGGGCCATTAGTCGAGCATCACTGATCTAACAAAAAAACTGGCCATGTTGTCCATGTGCCATTAGAAAGGTCTCTTCATAAGTTGAAGGAACCCCCAGCAAACACTGGTTATTTCTCGGAATCCTGACTGTAGGTGTCAACGTTCCCTGCAGTGCCTCCACTGGGGAAAAGAAGTATAACACAATGACCATTCACCTTAGTAGGTTACCTGTATCATAAAGGACAGGACGGGTCCTCCAGAGTGAAAGATGCTCTACACTGAGGACCCAAAAAAGGGGTTTTCTATACTAGACAATCCCTTTAAGAAGTAAACGCTGAGCTCTACATGGTTTCTCTGCACAACAAGGCCCATAAAAATCTCTCTCTATACTGACAGATACATATTTGTACAATAAGTCACGCCTTATATTGTGATACGTGATTCAGATTTGACATTTCAAAGATAAATTCGGGGCGACATCACGGAAAAATCTCATTCTTCATGCACGTTGTAATATGAGATAAATGGGACACATATGTGCCTGTCAGCAGAAAGCGATAACCTACAAAAAAAAAAAACGTATCTGGGCTAAGTTTCTCTGCGTTCCTCTCGTATGACTGGCTCCGCAAATGTTTCTACTTTTAGCTCCTTTTTCGTGGCCGATTTTCCAGAAATCTCCTGTTTTCTTTTAGCAATGGAAACTGAAGACATTCCTTCCCAGAATCCCTGCCGAGTCGCTGGGCCTGCGGCTCCATGTCTTATAATTATAATCTGAAGGCATCGCCATAAGATCACGTGATCGGGACTTTTATGGATTGAGCAAATCTAGGAAGAGGAGGCGTCCGGGGCGCAGATCTGGCCACGGCCACGACCAGTATCACAGAGCGACGCAGCAGGCAGAATTAGATAATTGACAGCAGCTGACTCTGCGGACGGCTGACTCACTCGCTGACCTATTTCTCATACACAAACACAAGAGTGAAACTGCAGGTTTCCATTTGCTCGGACACAGCCTGACGGAGCCTTCAAGGGAAACAGAATCTGGAGAGGAAAAGTCGAACTGAAAGATTCAGGCCTCGTTCACACGGTGTAACGTGCCGCGTGATGTGGCACGTGTACGCCGCGGGACCCTTTGCGTGCCGTACACGCTCCCATTGATTTCAATGGGAGTGGGGATCATATGCGCCGCGCTAGTTTGTGGCCGTGAATAAATGCATAGATCCTCGCTCCCATTGAAATCAATGGGAGCGTGTACGGCACGCAAAGGGTCCCGCGGCGTACACGTGCCACATCACGCGGCACGTTACACTGTGTGAACGAGGCCTTAAATGAATTCATTGTATAATGAGCTGAGATATAAACTCTGCGATTTACAAAAATGCAACGTTTTTTTCGAAATCACATCATTTTCGAAACATGGGGCCTTGGCCTTAGTCTGAGGCCCCACGTTACAGAAACGTAGCTTTTTTTGTTGCAGATTTTGCTGCGGTTTTTTTGAGCCAAAACCAAGAGTGTCTACAGAAGGAATGGGAAATGTATAGGAAGTAAAGCTGATTCGAATAGTATTCAAAACATAGTTCCGAATACCTCGCTCCCATAGGAATGAATGGAAGCGGGCAAACGGCAAGGGGTTAAGCGTCGGCAGCCGATGCAGTTTTGAATACTATTCGCTCATCTCTAATAGGAAGCTTCTTCTACTTGTCCATTCTGCTCAATCCACTCCTGGCTTTGGCTCAAAAAACCCAGAGCAAAATCTGCAACAAGAAAAGCTGCATTTCTGCAACGTGGGCCCTTAGGGGGTGTTCACACGTAGGAATTTGACACTGCATTTATTAAGAAGAATTTGTAGAAGAGTGCCGCCATTTTGTATCTATTTTGCCTTTGCTGGGCAGGGCCAAATTCCAAATTCCGCTATTGGATTTTCAAAAATTCTGCGCCGACGGTAAAGGAAAAGAACTTTGTGCTGCGGGTTTTTGACAATTTATTAGGAGTCGCATTTTCTACAGTGGCGTGAGATGTGCCTGAATTATTAAGAGGCATCACCCTCTTATTTCCATGTACCGAAATGTATACCAATGTCAGGTCACCTTGACCTCTAGTCTGCTCAGCCCACTTTTCTAAAAAGTGGTGAAATAGACAAAGTGGCGCCAAGAGTCGTGCATAGTGTTGAGCGATTGGGAGAGATCGGATCCCGATCGGCGATCGAGCAATTTTCACGATCGGCACTAAGATGTCAGAAGCAGATCCTTTAGGATTCGTACGTTGCAATGCCCCACACAGATCAGCTGTTCCAGAAGGCTCTGGTTGTTGAAAGCTGCTAATGGATGGGGAGCGGGTGCAGCAATCCTCCTATTCAAGCGGTGACTTCGGTGAACTGTGGCGCTGCTCCTATTACTTACTCGCCTCCTTTGTCCAAAAATTTGCAGGTTTTCTTGGTACTCTTTTTCAAATGTGCCGAATTTAAGTTTGACCTGCACACCTATCCGGACAGCGGTGCATTACCACTTACATAACCCATATTTGTCAGGGGTAGGCGTCTCCTGGTTCCCATTGATGGAGAACGGTATACACGGAAAGTTTTTTACCATCCTGGTGAGATAGCAACCCTCAATGTAACGTACTTGCAAACAGGACCCCATAGGGTGAGGGGGCATCAATGTGGCTACAAAGGGTCATTCCTCACCATTGCGTTCTAATTTTTCTTGCTGCCATGTCCGCCCGACCTGCTGATGGGGCCATTCTGTACCAGGGCAACCTTATTGATTTCAGTCAACAGGAAAGTGCCACTTCCTTTCCCCAACCAAGAGCCGTATGGTCTCAGGGGTAACAACAGGGGCCCCTCCAAGGGGAATCAAATAAGGGGTTGTCTCTGTTGAGTCTTACAGTCACCCCAATAATTGTATCTAAATACTTTGGCCTGCAACGGAGGAAACATGGACACCAACATGCACGCCCAGCCTCCCATCGCTTTTCTTCTCCGGTCTAAACTGGTTTGCCCCCCTCCCCCCCTTTATTTCAGAACTTGCAATTTTTGAAAACAAAAAGTCTCTGACGTAGTTGTTGGTGTTCTTGGTTTCTGTCCCCGGTTTTGTATCCCTCCCTATTAAATCAGATCTCTGTGCGGCCTATCACTTTCCCACCTCCCCTGACTTCTCCAGCCTGCTGCATTTTAACCCCCAGCCCCCTCCTCCCCGCCTTTGTCGTACAAAGTTCCTGGCCGAGTGTCAGGTGAGTTGACGTCAGTTCTTATCTCTGAACGCACTCACAAATCTCCCCCCACAGCCCAGTGCAGTGCATTGTATACAGTGCAGTAAAGCTGCTTATAAACACCTCCGCTGCGGTCACATCAGGCTCTTATGATGGATCGTCCCTATAATCAGCACTTTCTGTACAGAAAAACAGTGTCCTGGACGCAACGGGAAACGTACACAGAGTTATACAACCTGGCCTGAACAGAGTCCTTTCTGCTGTACGCAACTTTAAAGGGACAGCGCACCTAAAGTCGATCTTATTTACATTGACTATGTAGTTGAATGCAGTCTATTGCTCTCTGGTATCAGCCAGGGGAGGCTGTGGTATCTGATAATCCAGAAATCTCTGCCCCACGTCATTATGTAACTTTTCAGACCTACATTAGGCCCTATCGATCATGTCTGGTGAATGACTTGTATTGAATTGTATACGGTGATCACAGGTCATGTGGTTGGTATTCTAGAGCTTTCTGAAACTGTATGGCGTGCCGAAATCGTAGGAGAGGAACAAAGTTGCGCCTACGGGTTGTACTGTGGGAGGAGTTATTTGTCGCTCTTCTACGGCGAGACCTATTGACGTCAGGAGTTCCCCAGTTATCCAGGATGGGTATGGCTCCCTAGACTCCTTCTTAGCACCCTCAGAGAGTTGGCCAACATGGAGGACAGCTTGGAAGGAGGAAGTAGACAGCTTGGAAGTAGATAAGAATGCAAGTGTAGTGGGACAGGCTTGGGCAGAAGAACCACAGCTGGGTTGTATGTTTGATAGATTTTAGTAGTCTTGCATGTAGATGTGCGGTGATCAGTTGTGAAGGCTCTGTCTTCGGACGTCTTTCCTGTGGAAGGGGAGTCTCCCTCTCCTCGGCCCTCTAAGTTCTCCAGTGGCAACCAGGTAGGAGGTATAACTGTGACTTCCTACACCACTTCTCCCAAGATGGCCTCCTTCTCCTGTAGGGTCATCCTGGACCTAGGCTCGGCTCCATCACCATCTGTTATCTGCTGTATCTAAGACTACTTCACCAACAAGAGCTTGGTCCTCTTATCCTATCTCTGGAAACTTACACTTAGTCACAGCTAGGCCGTACGCCCTTACTTTCTGCCATGTGCAATTTCATAGTGATTCCATCGGGTCCCCTCATCGTGTCCTCCCCCAGCACCTGCCTGATCGTGGAGACCCAACAGACTGGTGCTCTTTAGTGGGCTGGGGGTGCGTCCCTAATTTATAGCTATTTCCAGAGTATGTGCCTTTAAGATTAGGAGCAATTTGGGTTATAGGGAGCAGCTATGGCGAAATCCAATTCTGGGCCCATGGACTGCAGGGAGTTTTAGGTTATGCAATTCTCTACCGTACACACAAATGGATGACAAAGGTGACGGACGCAGCAGATACAGAAGGTCTGATCTTCACAGAAATAGTGTTACTGGGTAAAATGACACAACCAGAAGAGAGGAGTAAACTTTACCCTAGAGATGTGCCCAGAGGGGGCCACGGGAAGGAAAGCAGGGGGCACAGATGACAGAAAAACACGGAGCAGGTCAGATAGCTGAGTCACTTACTAAAAACATCCAAGAAAATTCCTGCTAGGAACATTAATACAGGAAATATGAGGTAACAATAGAAGCCTTCGCATAACATGACTGTGTCCGAATGTGGGATGGAACAGAATTTGGTGGAAAAAATTGTAACAAAAAATGTCGCTACAAAGGTAGGGCGATAAATCGAAAAATGTCCAAAACTGAACATCAACCAGGAACCCATTTACAGGCCTCAGCCCTCCCCAGGGCCCCTCACGTCAACCAGGAGGACAGAAGAGGCCCGAAGAGGACAAGGACCTGCACCGGATGTTGCAATGAAGTCCTGGAGAGGTGAGTAAGACCGTTTGTCAGATAGAAGACGTTTTGATAAAAGATGAACGTACACCACATGGTCACATGGTACATGCATCAGGGGCATATTTGGCAGCACCCTGGATTCCAAACTTATGCCTAAGCACTGTGTTTACATCTTCACTGAAGTCTCTTTTGCAGTTTGCGTTCCAAATCACCAGATGGAAAAGTCCTGCAAGTCTGAATTTCTCATCTGGTGGATTCAGTTTCAAGGAACGGAAGTCCAATGGATCCGATTACCTATTGGGGTCCACGGGCTCTCTATGTGACCGCTGTTGTAGCCTTCTGCCTATCAGTTGTTCTGATCCTCCGACTACAGAAAGGTCGATGTTAATATGAATCGAGGGTCCAGTGTTCTTTCTAGTAGTGTTAGAGAGGTGAGTACTAGGTGTAGTGAGGGCATTTGGGATTGGCAGCACCCTAAAATCTGTGTCCTGTTACTTCTGTACCCCATAACCTCCTATGGCCTCCAGGTCCTGATTCCGGCTCCTTTTAGCGGTGAGTCACTCCACACACTTATCTACACCATAACCACCATCTCACATAATTAGTCAGCAGAGAGGAGTCAGATGACAACTGAAAGTGTCCTTATGTCTGGAGGAGCCGGGATCTCCATGCAATAATAGACAGATGGTCCATTGATGATACTGGATACCTTGTAATACCTAAATGCTCCTGTGGAGGTGCTGCAGGGAAATGCAATACTCACAATCAGGCTACAGATAATGACTGGGGGTTCCATAAGTCAGATACTCTGATCAGTTTATTTTTGGGAGACCTTCAGAATCCCTTTAAACTTCAGAGATGCCACCAAACAGCTCCCATGGGGTATTGTCTCCTGGAAATGTAAGACTGGAGCATTACGACACCCTTTATTGGGCACCATAAACTCATTTCCCATAGATCAAATATTATATGGCTGAATATGGTTTCTAATGAAAATTTCAATAGGGCGTGGGGGGTGAAGGGTGACAACTAGATCCCACAAGGGAGGGTTGTAAGACCCTCTTCTAGGGCAGATTCACACCCTGTAGATTTTGTTGCAGAAATGTGTGCGACTGTCCCATTCATCTACATGGGGCTTGTACAAATACCAAATACACTAGTAAAGAACATAAATTATTGGCGATCTAAACATACAGAAATGCATATGGGGAGGGGGAGGTGATGGGGTTCCCTAATATCTAGAGATAAAACATAGGTGTCTTGTGTAGACATAAAATTGGAACGTTTTTACAAGCTGCAGATACAGAGAATGAAGTTTGGGTGGGTCGGGGACTCGGAGCTGTTCCCGGAATGCCCTCGAAGCTAAAGAATGTGGAGGAACGTCTGATGTAACAACAGCACATTCCCAAATCCAGACGTGAACCTACTGTATACAGGATGAGGAACCGTACGAGAATGGGAGAACAAGACGTCTCTGTATAAGACCAAAATAGCTACAAGGTTGTGTGTTATATACAGCAAAACGTGCTGTAACATAAGAATGCTTTCAGACATAGAAGGGTTAATAGTTTATTTTTGCCATCAATATTTGGGGTGACCTTTACCCTTTGTCTTCCATCAGTTATTCCCGGTAATACATCTGTTGGCTTGCTCCAATCCTTCTGTCAAAAACTCCAAGTGGCTCGAAACACAACTAGGGCCAAGGTTGTACGTAGACATGGAGGCAGTTTATGTAGCTGCTAAGGGGCCCTTGGAGAAAAGGGACACATCCTAGTTGGCCCCATCTCTTTTGCTATTTGGTAGTGAGAACCTGTATATGACAACTCCTCTCCCCAAAAACTGCAATGGTTGTCAAATAAGAGGGTAATGTATTGGTCAAAAGGGCCGCTAAAAGGAAAAAAAATCATCTAGCAATCACAGAAAAAACAGTAATACTTTGTTCTATTTATTCTCTGCTGTAAGTTTTCCTAAAGCGGTTATTAACTAGCTCCACCCCCGAGGAGCCCATTGTTGGATATACCATCCAAGTTGTACAATAATGTAATGAATCTAAAGTAACTTCACAATACTGACAGATGTGTTCTCTGTATAGGTCAGGTCCCTGCATACATGGTTCTCAAACTGGTCATAATCTAGCCCCACCCCTGAGGAGCCCATTGTTGGATACACCATCCAAGTTGTACAATAATGTAATGAATCTAAAGTAATTTCATTATACTAATAGATGTGTGTGTTCTCTATCCAATAATCCGGGCCCCTATACAAGTGGCCTTCAAACTGGTCATAATCTAGCCCCACCCCTGAGGAGCCCATTGTTGGATATATCATCCAAGATGTACAGAAATATAAGGAATCTAAAGTAATCTCACTATAATAATAGACCTTTTCTCTAGCTAGTGGTCCGGGCCCCTGTTCAAACTTCATATATTATTGTATACCATCAGTATGACGTTACTCAACATATCATTGGCTTCAGCACCAAATCACTGGTTGGCGACCACTGGTTTATAGATCCTAAACTTGGCAGGTAGGTAGTGAGCTACCAAGTGACCCTTGATAAGAGACTGATCACAATGTGCCCCCCCCTGCTGGGACTCCCAGTTATCAGTTTTAATCTGGGGGAAAACTGGCATTAAGTGTTCAAATTTCCTATAGCGCCACCACAGGGAAGATGGTACATGACACGGAGTCCATTCAAATCAGTGGTGTTTCTGTGTAATGCAGGACAGGTCGGGTCCTCCAGAGGAAATGAGGACCCCTCTCCCCCAGTAACTCAGAATAGCCTTACATAACATATCAATATGGCTTTTCTAAACTTGACAGTCGCTTTATCGAGTATTGCTGAGTAACCCTTTACTCACTGTCACATTTTCTCAGGGGCGTGTCAGATACATTTGGGCTATGGGATGAGGTACATCCTCCTGGCACAGTCATTTCTACGCCTGCTTTGGCAGTAATTCCAGGAAATCATGTACAGGGTGTGGAAAAGAATCTCTGTACCTGCATGTAAGATGTCCTGAGGCTGACAATCTAATATCCTTGGCCACTGTGTATATACTGTAATGCAGTCCTACACAAAAAAAAATTGGGGTTCAGTCTCTGGAACCTAAAGGACTTGGTTCTTGTTTATGCCCTTAGCATACCCCTTTTAGTTCGTCGGGGGTGGGGGGTCGCTCTTAAGAAAACATATTCTGGCTGCCATCTCCAAGCAACTTGGGGGCGAGTTTTATAGTCATGACCCCTTCCCAAGAGACTGCACCCCCTTCTGTGACGGCAGCCAAAAAAATATGCCGGTCAACACCACATTTTGTAACGTGACATACAGATTTAAAGTGGGCCACTTGGGCCTGGGAGATTCGCCAGCTTTTCCGAGAGTCCAGGAAGTCTCCTCTTATTTCGGGAGCCTCCTGCACATCCCATGAGATTTGGCACGTATGATGGAAACCACTTTTGGGATGTCACAACGATCCCGCTGTCATCGAGGAGCCTCATCCACTAAGGTCAATAGTTGGCCGTGGTCACAGAACCCTCTACCTATTGTCAGTGGTTCTCAACCCTTTCAAGTGAAATACCCCCTAGTTAGAAAAAGCCCCAACCGAATACCCCAGGAGCAGCGACCTCTTATACATAACCTATAACATTAATGTTATGGCCTTCCGTACCCCTAAATTTAGTATAATGGCCCCCATTTTTAACATAGTGGCCCTCACAGTACTCAACACATGTATCATAATGAATTATAATGTATCACATTTAATATAATGGCCCCCATGTGTAATGTAATGGCCTCCACAGTGCTCCATATGTGTAATATAATGCCCCCACGGAGTGCCCATCATGTGTAACATAATGGCCTCCCCAATTCCGCTTACATTTAACATAATTGCCCCACACGAGTAACATAATGGTCCCCCCCAGTGCCCCACACATGTAACGTGCTGGCCCCCACGTGTAATATCATTACCCCCACATTTAATATAACGGCCCCCCAATCCCTGCAGAATGTAATACAGACCAGTGGTTCTTAGCGTGTACACCCAGGGACTGTGGGATATAACCCCCCGGGGAACACGTACCGCAGGTCTACATGGTTGCGACCTAACCAGTTGACTTTTGAACCTCACCAAGGAGATCTGCTTCAAGCATCCAATGGGATAATTGGATTCACAAGCGATAAGGCACTGGGATGGGGGGGGACGGGGGGGGGGGAGTCCATAGTAAACAATCCCTTTAAGTTCTCACCATCCACTGGGAATGGAGTGAATGGGAATTTGAGTCCTAGTCCTCCATGTACATACAGAGAAGTGCAGCTTGAAGCTCCCGACCTATGACCAAACTTCACCTAGAACCCCCAGCGTACGGGTGACCACTGAGTGTGATATAGTTGCAGACTCTATAAGCCCCCACCTATAGCACCTATGGACCCCTCATCCATATATCATTACTTGACACATGGGGTTAGATATTTGGGAGACCTCAGGCTGGAGAAGCTTGCACATATGTCCATGGGATGTTTCTCCAGTCCTTATCGTATTACAGGGCGCCTGCTCTTATCTGCTGGTTCATGTTCTGTTCTGTACAGCCTGTCCTGTGCACGGTCACCAGACACACGTATCTCACCATCACTCACAAGCACACACGAGGAATCCTGCACAAAGTCACCACCACAATCCCCATTCAGGCTGCGAGCATACACACCTCCTATAGTTTGGAATTATTAAAGATGGCCGAGATGCTGGTATATTGGGACTGTACTCTAGAGACACACACACATATATATATATATATATATACATATATATATATATATAGTGTAATATTAAGATAAGACATAAAAGTCAGATATTCAATCAATATTATATATATATCAAATTTGAAAAAATCACGGCTGCTTTCTTCCAAAAAGAGCGCCGCCTCTGTGCACAGGCTGTCTGTGGTATTGCAGCTCAGACCTATTTAACGCAGCTGCAATACCAGACACAACCTGTGAACAGGGGTGGCGCTGTTTCTGTAACAAAGTCACACTTTCTAACCCTGGAAACGCCGCTGTTGATTTCATTTGGACAGAAGATAAATATTGCATTGACATCGCCCCTTTAAGAAAAGATTATCACTAGGGTTGAGCCGATCTTGAGATTTCAGGATCGGTTTTAAAATCCGATTTTCGATCATTTTCGTTAAATTTGCTCGATCGCGATCTGATCTTTCCCGATCCCGATCGCTCAACCCTACTTTATCACCTGCCTTTCCCAGATTCCTGAACGGCATTGATCCTTCAACTCACTTCACAAACCGTCGTAACATAACTAGGCAGGTTTGACATTTAGGGGTCTGGAAAAGCTGGGTGACTATTTTATGAAGCATATTAGTCATCACCCAGCTTTTCCAGAAATAGATACGGCTAGGAATAGGCGAGAGTCATCCATGAATACGGCATGTCGGCATCATGTGACCTATACATGTCTTATGACCCGCTTACATTTCATGTCATACACGTCATTTTGTAAAAAAAAAAATGTCACCCCTGTTTGCGTTCTGTATATTTTGAAACCGAGAAATTGGCAAATCTATTAAAGTTTTGCAAAAAAACAGTCTGACGTAACCTAAGCTCAAAGTCAAGAAACAGCGATCACATGATCTGTGCAAACTCAATGACGCTTCACCCCCTCCTCCCCCCTCGCAGCGCAGCGCAGCACTCCCTGTACACACACCCAGCTATTGCAACAGGAAGAGACACGTCGTGAGCGAAACCTCAAACACATACACACACGTACACACACCCAAGAGACAAAACACAAACACCAATGTCAACACACACCAAGGAGACCTAAAGACCACGAGATGTGTACAAACAAATCTGCCACAACATATACCGTATACACAGCGAAGGGTCGAGGGCTGGACACGGCAAATAACCTCAGGAGCGGAGAAGAGGGAGGACCAGACTGCACTGGCGTGTGTTTGTAGTCTGTAACCATGGAGACACGTAGGCCTGCGCAGGCGTAAAGTAAAGCTCTTGGGACCCGGTGCAAAATTTGTGACTGGGCCCCCATTTACCAGCTGCTGTTACCGCTTTGGGACTACAGAAGATATAAAAAAAAAAGTTATCCCCTAAAAAAGGTAGCTACCTATCTATCAGGGGTCTGACGGCCGGGACCCGACAGGGGTTTGCGATTTCCCTTTTGAATGGGGCAGGATCCATGTATAGGGCTCCAGGAGTCCCACAGTTCCAATGGTTGGACCCCACAGATCTAGCACTTACCCCCTCTAAGGTGGATGGGCGATAACATCTTATGACCAGAATACCCCTTTAATATATGCACCAAAAAGTGCGCCAGTACGACGCCATATTCTAAATTATCCCTATAATACAGGATGCTAGGTGCGGTATGAGCCCGTAGGCTTGTGTGGAAGCCGTATTATAGATCTGTACAACATGGACCCTTTATGTATCTGTATGCGGACCCCTTATATGTGCATGTGCAGATCTAATATATGTCCGGGTGCAGACCCCTTATATGTCCGTGTGCAGACCCCTTATATGTCCGGGTGCAGACCCCTTATATGTCCGGGTGCAGACCCCTTATATGTCCAGGTGCAGACCCCTTATATGTCCGGGTGCAGACCCCTTATATGTCCGTGTGCAGACCCCTTATATGTCCAGGTGCAGACCCCTTATATGTCCGGGTGCAGACCCCTTATATGTCCGGGTGCAGACCCCTTATATGTCTGTGTGCAGATCCCTTATATGTCCGGGTGCAGACCCCTTATATGTCCGGGTGCAGACCCCTTATATGTCCAGGTGCAGACCCCTTATATGTGCATGTGCAGATCTAATATATGTCCGGGTGCAGACCCCTTATATGTCCGTGTGCAGACCCCTTATATGTCCAGGTGCAGACCCCTTATATGTCCGGGTGCAGACCCCTTATATGTCCGGGTGCAGATCCCTTATATGTCCGGGTGCAGACCCCTTATATGTCCGGGTGCAGACCCCTTATATGTCCGGGTGCAGACCCCTTATATGTCCGTGTGCAGACCCCTTATATGTCCGGGTGCAGACCCCTTATATGTCTGTGTGCAGATCCCTTATATGTCCGGGTGCAGACCCCTTATATGTCCGGGTGCAGACCCCTTATATGTCCAGGTGCAGACCCCTTATATGTGCATGTGCAGATCTAATATATGTCCGGGTGCAGACCCCTTATATGTCCGTGTGCAGACCCCTTATATGTCCAGGTGCAGACCCCTTATATGTCCGGGTGCAGACCCCTTATATGTCCGGGTGCAGATCCCTTATATGTCCGGGTGCAGACCCCTTATATGTCCGGGTGCAGACCCCTTATATGTCCGGGTGCAGACCCCTTATATGTCCGTGTGCAGACCCCTTATATGTCCGGGTGCAGACCCCTTATATGTCTGTGTGCAGATCCCTTATATGTGCATGTGCAGATCTAATATATGTCCGGGTGCAGACCCCTATGTCCGTGTGCAGACCCCTTATATGTCCGGGTGCAGACCCCTTATATGTCCGGGTGCAGACCCCTTATATGTCTGTGTGCAGATCCAATATATGTCCTTGTGCAGACCCCTTATATGTCCGTGTGCAGACCCCTTATATGTCCAGGTGCAGACCCCTTATATGTCCGGGTGCAGACCCCTTATATGTCCGGGTGCAGACCCCTTATATGTCCTTGTGCAGACCCCTTATATGTCCGGGTGCAGACCCCTTATATGTCCGTGTGCAGACCCCTTATATGTCCGTGTGCAGACCCCTTATATGTCCGTGTGCAGACCCCTTATATGTCTGGGTGCAGACCCCTTATATGTCCGTGTGCAGACCCCTTATATGTCCGTGTGCAGACCCCTTATATGTCCGGGTGCAGACCCCTTATATGTCCGGGTGCAGACCCCTTATATGTCCGGGTGCAGACCCCTTATATGTCCGGGTGCAGACCCCTTATATGTCCTTGTGCAGACCCCTTATATGTCCGGGTGCAGACCCCTTATATGTCCGTGTGCAGACCCCTTATATGTCCGGGTGCAGACCCCTTATATGTCCGTGTGCAGACCCCTTATATGTCCGGGTGCAGACCCCTTATATGTCCGTGTGCAGACCCCTTATATGTCCGGGTGCAGACCCCTTATATGTCCGTGTGCAGACCCCTTATATGTCCGTGTGCAGACCCCTTATATGTCCGGGTGCAGACCCCTTATATGTCCATGTGCAGACCCCTTATATGTCCGTGTGCAGACCCCTTATATGTCCGTGTGCAGACCCCTTATATGTCCGGGTGCAGACCCCTTATATGTCTGTGTGCAGATCCCTTATATGTCCGTGTGCAGATCCAATATATGTCCTTGTGCAGACCCCTTATATGTCCGTGTACAGACCCAATATATGTCCAGGTGCAGACCTCTTATATGTCCGGGTGCAGATCCCTCATATATGTCCGTGTGCAGACCCCTTATATGTCCAAGGGCAGATCCCTCATATATGTCCGTGTGCAGACCCCTTATATGTCCGTGTACAGATCCCTTATATGTCCGTGTGCAGACCCCTCATATGTCTGGGTGCAAACCTCTTATATGTCCGTGTGCAGATCCCTTATATGTCCATGTGCAGACCCCTTATATGTCCGTCTGCAGACCCCTCATATGTCTGGGTGCAAACCTCTTATATGTCTGTGTGCAGACCCCTCATATGTCTGGGTGCAGACCCCTTATACATCCGTGCTCATGAGGCCCTGCCTGTATTTTTCAACAGTCTCGCCTTCCTAACTATGCTATCCGATCAACGCATGCCCTGATCCATGTATGTTTACGCTTGGTATACAAATCCCGCAATCCCAGATCTCAGCTGCTCCATGACTACGACTACGTTTCCCCTATCGTCCTGGTCTTACTCTCCAAATTTCCAGGCTGTTCAGAAGGAGCGATTACTAATGGAGAATACTCCAGAATAGCGACCTGAGGATTTCCTCCAGGAGAGTCTCCATGAAGCAGGAAGAAGAACAGAAAATACCTTCAACTTTGCTCCCTGGGATGGCCCTAAGCCATATCCATTAGTATCCCAGTGGGTCCACTACGTGCCTACAGGGCGCGCTGTGATCCCAAACACCAAAGCACATAACATACATGACCAGGGTCATGTACAAAGGGAGCGAGAGAGTGAATCATGCGAATGTTCCATCCCAGGCTATAAGTGGTTTCTATCGCTGCTCCTTCATTTTAATTTCGGTATGAATAACAGGTATGTACGACAAGGTCACGCCAGGTGACCTAGACTAGGTCATGTATGTAAAAATTCACAGGATTTTGCAATAAGGATTAAACTTGTGGCCAATCAGAAGAGGAAAGAGGCATCATGATGATGGATGGACACCCTCGCCCTGCCCTATCCTCAGCTCGTAACAGAAAGGGTTCAATTCTGGCTCTTTTACCAGAAACAGGTCCAGAGGTACCAAACCCATAACCCAATCACATGAGTCAGATCTGGGTTATTTTCACTAGTTTTGGATAATTTACATACGGGTCCCTGATATTGGTGCCTGGCTCCAGTTTTGGACAAATTCTAGGTTCAGCAATGTCTGTGCCGTATACAACGCGCCACGTAACATAATTGCTCTGATACCCCCAAGCATCCCAATTTTGAGAGCTGTCCCAATGTTGAGACCGCTGAGGGTATGTCCCGGCTTCAACTCTCCAGGGTCCACTGGGGATTCAGAAGGGTTGTTGCCCTTGGGGGTCAAAGAAGTTGAAATCCAACGACCCATTTCCTTTCTCCTCCTACATCTGATGGTTGACCAAACCTGACGAAATACACGTCAAATAATGGCCTCAGTGAACCGACACAATGATAATGATTGACAACGTCTTCTCGGGCCCGTCAACTCTCTACCCTTTGGCAGTCGCTCACCTGCACTTAGTAGAATCTAAACCTGCCCTTTTACCCTCCCTGTTCTGAGTCTTCTCATGAGACCCCAGGCCACGAAGAGTCACGAGAGACGACCGCGCTGCATTCTTCTTAGAAACCAGTCCGAGCAGCTCCGAGAGCTCGAGATTTACTGAAAGGTGGACGAGTTAAAAGTAGGAATCCATTAGTCTGGGGTCAAGAGGAGCAGAATGGGTCAAAGTTTTAGTTTTTTATTGCAACCAAAGAAATGAAAATCCAGAAGACAGGAGGGAATTGAAACCCAAACTCTATTATAAAGTTATAACTTTTCATTATATGATGATTAATTTTCCTTTACAAAAAAAAAAAAAAAAAAAAGGAAAACCCCATTAGATATTTTTCACTGAATCTATGTATGTCTCAGAAACCTCTCTGAACCGCAGAACAAATGCGTATAATTCTGGACATCTTAGGTCATGTGCTTGGTTCATTACAAGGACGGACCGTACATAACTTCCCGTGACTAATGCGCCCAGTTTCAGCAGGACACGGATTACATGGATAGACTAATCTGTGTGAGTGAATTGTTATGGGGTCCGGAAGACCCTGGGCCATATGGTTGTTGGTGGGAAAAACAAGGGATGACCGGGATGATCCTCCTGGGAAGACAAACACGTATGTTACTGGTGGGATCAGGACATAGAACTGTCGGTGATGGGAACAGGCCACGGATATTAGATAGTTGTAGGCAAGACCTTCAGATTTTTTCCAGTTTACGATGCGTGTCCACCGGGAAGAGGAGACTCGAGGTTGGACCTGTCTGATGCAAATGTTACCCTCCGCTGCCAACTCCAGGGTGCGCTGTAACTGATGTTGTAGAAGCAAGGGTGCTGGACATAATATCTTGGCGTCCTTCAGCATCACCTAGAGGCGGCAGCAGAGCCGGTCTGTACAGAAGAGAGGACAGGTGAATACAAAATATGGGCTACTACTTGCAATCGGCCATCTATTGCCTCTTGGACGAAGCGCCGCTGCTCCTAGGTAATGTTTTCCCCCAGTGGTCACCTCTCAGGCCCAATCACAGACCTCAGCAGTGACCCCAGGGTGCAAGATGTCACCCAGTAGACTGGAAGTGGACCAGAGAGAGTACCGGGCACCGTGAGGATTCCCAAGAGAGTTGAGGGAAGGTGAGTATAAGTGTTATTTTTTTACACCTCCCCTTGGCCTCCATCTATTATACTCTGAGGTCTGACGAGACCCCACCGTACGATAATGTCAGCAAATTATTAGACCCGAAGCAAATCTTTGGGTCAAACCACCTGAACCCCAATCGAATCTCCAGAGGTTCACCCATCTCCACTCATATCCCACAAATTGTAAATCGGTGGGTCCAAGAATTTTTCAGAGTAGGGACTAAAATCTGAGTAAGAACATTGAGCACATTGTGTGGCCGCTCTTGTAGTCCTTTATTATGTAAATTCTCTGAATTGTAAACTGTGAACTGTTCTCCGCTTATCTGATGGTGAGTTGATAAGCGGGAACACAAGTCACGTTTTTCGATAGGATACAATGTAGTTTGGGGAACTTGTGTAGAGAAAGTCACCCTATCTTCACCCATCCTAGCAGTTTCGGGACTTGACTTAGTCACTTTCCCTAATGTTTGTGTAACTTTACGGAGGCAATTTAAAGGAAGTGAGTTTCGTTGTGTGACACAAATGTGAACGTAACCACCAGTAAGTCAGTTGTGGGTTCCGGTAATGAAAAGGAAAAATGGAATTTGGAATTGGAACGCTGTTGGTTGTAACGGGAAATCAGCTTATCTTTATCACCGCTCGTGATACTGGCAATAAACATTAGGCAATGGTTGTCGGATTCAACCAACATTGTAATGTAGGCAGATTGATGGTCTCCCATTGGGAGACACAAGCATAGGCGCACTAAGTTGATCAGGCTGAACACGTGAATGGTATTGATCACTGATTGTCAGGATCAAAAGGGTACTAAACAGGTAAATTTACTAGAGCGCCTCCACAGGAGTAACAAAGCATCACACAGTTCATGCAATGGATGGACAGTATGGGGCTTCGACTCTTTGTAGTTACTCCATTCTCTACGTAAAAGAGGAAGGTCTTGAATGGGGCACCTACTCTTTATTCACTAATAGAGTAGCTAAAAATAAGTTTCCAAAATTGGACAACCCCTCCAAAAGATAGGAGAAGATTACCATGCCATGAAGAATGACCAACTAAGCTAAAATTTTGGTAGTCTACACAAATTGACAGGTCAACCAAATTTGAGTCCCAACTGGGTGGAAGATCCACTCAAAGTTCCAAAATTGAATCGATATTTCATAGTTGTATCTGATCTGGAACCCGAAAAATATCTAGTAGGGGCTGATTTTGGTATTTTTATTGCCCGGTATTACTCGGGTACATCAGTATAATGACCCCTTTTAATTATTAACTTTTTTAAGTCTGTTCTACCGCCGGCCTGTGCAGCTGCTAACAGAGCGTATTTGTAGACCTCTGTGAACATCTCAAGGTGTGGCAGCCAAGATATGTGTGGTTAAAATGTGTACAGGGAGTGGACGGTTCTGTTCTCGAATAGAGAGGAAGTGCACGGACCACAAACACATCATGAAGTGCTCGGCAGGACGACAGCGCTGATGTGAGCTGCTATTTTAAGGCTTGTTTGCCTTTAGTGACTAGCACTTGAGGTGTGCCTGGGCTACAATCTAACACTGTCTTCTATGTTTCCAAAAGATCCTTCCATTTTTGCCTTTTTTTGGCCCACTGGTATCCTTCCAACCTGAGAGCGAATTAAGTGACAATCACAAAAACAGATGTTTCACTCCATAATGGAGGCCCGCTGACCTCACGTCTAAAGCGACGCCCTGAAAGTCATTAGATAATGCCCATTCCTGGTAAGTACACGCCCCATGTATTCCCTCCATCCATGTATCTCTCATTATGAAGACTTTTTAGGACCTATAAGCGTTTAGTTCTCTCCTCCCCTACCCAGTCCTCTCTCCACAGCTCTACTATTGTCAGGACGTTCATTGAATTCAACGTAACTTTTGAAACGTGGCAGCCAAATATTCAATCTACGAAGAACCTTGATGAAGAGCCATCCACCATAAGGTCCACCATGCCATCTTTGGTAGAGCTCGAATAGGTTACTTCTTATTTATTCATTTGGGTCAAGTCTACAAGTAGATTGAACATAGGTCTAAATGGAGGAGAGAAGAGAAGCCTCTGGTGACTGAAAGTACTCAATATCAGAGCCAACTGTAGGTCCATGAGGGTCACAGTAGGTCCCTCTTGACTACACTATACTCTGTTTTAAGTTAACCATTTACAAAACACTCCCCACCAAAGCTGAGCATCCAATTCTTGGGCCCCATCTCATTGACCAAATTTCCCAACTTTTATGGGTTCTTCCAACTACCGAAGGTGTATGGGGACCTCCCAACTCTCCCATGGTGGCAAACGTGGGGAGATAAGGATCGGCCAGTTGGATTTCAACTGTTCTTGAGAAGATAACCCTCTCTGAGTACAGTACACATGCACCACTTGGACAAGCTGAGTGTCCCTACATACAGAGAAGTCCGGCAAGACAACTGCCACCAAACAAGGGTACCTAAAGTGTATAGCCACCTTATAAGAGATCTACTGCTAACATCTTGGTGCCAGATTCTACAGGGCGCTATCAGGTAAACATATTGTTATGAAAATTGTGACTCATAACCTTCAAAACTTCTTTATATGGTACACGGTGCAACTCTTTAGAATCTTGTTTACTATGGGGAGGAAGCTTAAGGCAGCCCATTCACATTGGATAAGTAGCGGCTGAACATCTAAAGTGTATGGGGACCTCCTGTTGACTGCCATTGATTGACTGCTATTCTTGATCCTTGGTGCATGTTTGGCCAAGTCTATAGTTTTGTGGGAAGGGTAGTTGTTGGTCAAATGAGACAACAGCTAACATTGGTGTACGACCACCCATAGACCTCATAGAATTTGGACTACAACACCAACAAAGGTCTATTCACCTGAACTATGTTAAGGGCCCGTCAAGAAAATAGAACCTGCCCAAATTCAATGAAGGATCTGTAAAGACAGGTGTCCCGTGGATGCAAATCAGCCAACTCTCCACCTGTACAGTACACAGGGCCATCTGCACGAGGCCTTAGCACGTCTTCACTACCTTATGTTCTTGTCACCCATCATAGTGCAGGGTCTTGTCCCCGTGCTGGGTATTACATTGCGTTCCTATAACTATCCCGTGGTGTTTGTTCCCGACCTGTTCTGTACTTTACCTTATGATTTCCTGAAGTTCTTGGCTTAAAATCTCAGCAAACACCTTGTTGGAAGCGATGTGAGTCTTGTGATTGTGGCTGAAAGCTATTACTGTATGTGATGCATCTCAATGCAGACAGGAGTCGTAAGACAATAAAGCCTCATTGTTGTGTGTGTTGCAATGGTTTGTGTGTAATGTGTTATTAAGCAGAGCGTCACACTGATGTCTCTATACTGGGAAGTGGCAGCTCTGCGCGGGCCCACTCATCCACGCTGCTTTATATAGGAGACAGTCAATAGGTTCACTGTCTATATTCTGCAGTGAGTAGGCACATTGTGGATTGTTACTCAATCTAAACCACTTAACCAGTTATTAAAGGAGTTTTCCAGGGGGGAATAAAAATATACTTAAAAGGGATAAATATGGGGACCTTAATAAAACATTACTCACCTCTCCCTGATCTCCTGCTGCTGCGGTCTGGACTCTGCCCGGGTCCCAGCTAATAACAATTCCTATTCAATAAATTGTTGTTTATGGTAGAACAGGGACTAACAAGACACGGGGACCCTCAGAGACTGTAGGTGCGCGAGTGGTTGTATTATCAGTACTATGCACAGTCCCCACCCTAAATCCTTGGGCCTATCTGTGTCCTGCTTCATCTGACACCAGGTAAATGTGGCCTCTTGTTTCAGTGATATGGCCAAGTCACTGCTAGCACCCACTACTTCCTGGAGTCTCCAGATAAACAGGAAGTGCTTGGAGCTGCCACTTTAGCCAATCACTGGCCAGAGCAGTGACCCCTCCGAAGCCAGTGGATAGGTGAGCATTTCCCGTGTGTGCTGAACACCATGTATTTGCGAGCGGTGAAGAAATGTCTTCTAGGGGGTCTCCACTTTGCCTGAACAGGGATCCTATCATTAAAACTCAATTTTTTCTCACTAACACGTCGAAATAGCCTTAAGAAAGGCTACTCTTCTCCTACCTTTAGATGTCTTCTCCGCGCCGCCGCTCGGTAGAAATCCCGGTTTTCGTCGGTATGCAAATGAGTTCTCTTGCAGCACTGGGGGCGTCCCCAATGCTGCGAGAGAACTCTCCAGCGCCGCCTCCATCTTTGTTAAGAACATCCTCTTCATGCGTCTTCTTCCAGCGCTGGGGATCAAACTTCTAGGCCTCAGGCAAAACCAACTACGCCGGTGGGCATGCGCACACAGTATTGTAAGCGGCCATTTTCTTGTGGCCGGTGGGCATGCGCAGTCGGCTCCACAGACGTATTGATGTGCTGCCATAATCATAGTGCTGAGCTAATAAGTAATAAAACCCTTCCCCCCATAATGAGGATCTGCAGCCATTGCCCCCGGAGTGTGGGTGATATTCCATCGGTACAATAAGTTCCCGAGCTCGCAGATATGATATCTATACAGACAGCAATAGAGGTATAAATGATTCTGTACAATGAAATTGAAACTAACACGATAAGTGCACAACCACACAGAAAAGCCACAAAGTACAACCATAACACAACAACAACAACAACACCACTGGGTAGTGGCCATGTGTATAGTGCACAGCACCAGGCAGGTGGCTAGCATATCTTCACATGATGGCACGTGCATAATTTATACAGGTTCTGTGGCTGAGACAATTAAGTGATGGAAACTGCACGTGCCAACAATTACCAGCATGAGCTGGCGGGATACCAGCCCCAGAGCGAGCGAGAGAGACAGCTAACCATGGGCACATGCCCGGGGGTTAGCATCGCCACCGGGGGGAGGAACAACCATGTTGTAACATTGTGGAAAAATATAATTAAAAGGTGACATCACATAACATAAAAACATATGGCTAGTATACCAATGATGTATCACTATAGAATTACTCTATAAAATCTGAGGCTTAAAGTGAACCTCCAGTTATATAAAGACTTTATAGAAATCAACAGTACAGGTGCGAATAAGAAACTTTGTAATATATCTTATAAAGGAGATTTGTTTCCTTCGCCACTTATTAAGCTTTTCTCCTGCTCCTTATCTTCAATATATTGGTCTCCATCACCAGCCTCACCCATACACCTGTATGGAGGGGGCAGGAGGGAGGGAGGTTATCCTTCCATCCTCGTGATTTATTGCCTCTTATCTATTACTTAGTAGTGTTAAGAAAGCAAGGAATAGCAAAATATAACAGCAGCAATTATTTGAGAGTCTTTTCTAACCCATTCCCCACTTTATATGCTAATATGGAGATATGGAGATCATTTAGTTTGTGATCTACTATGTAGTCCTCTCTCATAACCTCCTTAATGTATATAATTTTGGGGCTTCTTTTGAGCTGCACTTATCCTTCCAACCATCTCAACAATAACTCAAAGCTCACATCTTCAAAGTACAAAGCTGGTTCTGGTGACAGTAACCTATCTATCTGCAGGGCTGGGGTGATATGCTGGGTCTGATGACACTAACCTATCTATCTGCAGGGCTGGGGTGATATGCTGGGTCTGATGACACTAACCTATCTATCTGCAGGACTGGGGGGATATGCTGGTTCTGGTGACAGTAACCTATCTATCTGCAGGGCTGGGGTGATATGCTGGTTCTGGTGACAGTAACCTATCTATCTGCAGGGCTGGGGTGATATGCTGGTTCTGGTGACAGTAACCTATCTATCTGCAGGGCTGGGGTGATATGCTGGATCTGGTGACAGTAACCTATCTATCTGCAGGGCTGGGGTGATATACTGGTTCTGGTGACAATAACCTATCTATCTGCAGGACTGGGGTGATATGCTGGGTCTGGTGACAGTAACCTATCTATCTGCAGGACTGGGGTGATGTGCTGTGTCTGGTGACCGTAACCTATCTATCTGCAGGACTGGGGTGATGTGCTGTGTCTGGTGACCGTAACCTATCTATCTGCAGGGCTGGGGTGATATGCTGTGTCTGGTGACAGTAACCTATCTATCTGCAGGGCTGGGGTGATATACTGGTTCTGGTGACAGTAACCTATCTATCTGCAGGGCTGGGGTGATATGCTGTGTCTGGTGACAGTAACCTATCTATCTGCAGGGCTGGGGTGATATGCTGGTTCTGGTGACAGTAACCTATCTATCTGCAGGGCTGGGGTGATATGCTGGGTCCGGTGACAGTAACCTATCTATCTGCAGGGCTGGGGTGATATGCTGGTTCTGGTGACAGTAACCTATCTATCTGCAGGGCTGGGGTGATATGCTGGTTCTGGTGACAGTAACCTATCTATCTGCAGGGCTGGGGTGATATGCTGGTTCTGGTGACACTAACCTATCTATCTGCAGGGCTGGGGTGATATGCTGGTTCTGGTGACAGGCCTCCTTTAAGTTCACTGACAGTCAATAATTTGTCCCTGGACCCCCTTTGTGTTGACCATCCTCCATCCCTTTTTACATAGAATATTACAGTCACACTCATTGCTGAATATTTCGATGCCGTCATTCTTTCCCACCTACACTTTATTCGGGGCTGTCAGTTTCAGGCCTTGTACGGCCAACTCACGAGTTCCGAAAATGACATCTATCAATGAATGAAGATAATGACGGAGGCAGAAAATTATTAGTGACACGAAGGGTTGTGGTCGCTCATCAGAGATTCTCATAACGGAACATGAGCAGTTCACCGTCTTCTCCTAAATGAGCAGAGATTTCGGTTTCAGAAACATACAAAGGCCTACAGGAAAGTGGCTGGAGATCAGTTCCCTTAAGTGAAGTCACAGGTGCAGGAACATGCAGAGTCATTGTATGCTTACAGTAACAAGGGGTATATATTCCGTATACTCACAGAGTACGGGGAACAGTCTAAAGCCCGGGTGACATTGTGTACGTCTATGACGAGAACTATCATTTCCACTGAGGTGAAGAGAAAGGTGTTCTAGAGCAGAAGAACCGAGGCCCGAGATGCAAAACATCTGACTCATATCTAAGAAGGAAACTAATAGCTGACTACAAATAGAGTAAAGACCTAGCAGAGGACATTAAAGATGGATGGGGGCTGCTTACTGGAAGAAGGGAACCATGGGCTCGAGGAATGGAAAGAGGAAGCTGTATGTGAAATCAGAGGAGTATCGCTTTCAGATATAGAAGATAATACAGTGATATGAAAGAGAAAAGGAAGGAAATTCAATTTTCGGAGGAGGAAAAAGGTCACACTATCAAGTAGCAGAAGATATAAGAATCTATAGTTGAAGATAAAGTTCCTTAAGCAGGGGCGTAACTAGAGAGGAGCTATCAAAGCATGGGCGCCAAGAGGCGTCAACAAGTCACTTTCATATCAAGATAAAGGTTACAAAATTCATTATCAAAAGATACAAGAATCTATAGATAAACTTCCTTAAGCAGGGGCGTAACCAGGGAGGAGCTACCAGGGCATGTGCTGAAGTCGGTGAGTGCTTGGGGGCACCGACGAGTCACTTTGATATGGCCAGGATATCAAGATAAAGGTTACAAAATTCATTATCAAAAGATACAAGAATCTATAGTTGAAGATAAACCTCTTTAAGCAGGGGCGTAACCTGGGAGGCGCTACCACAGCATGTGCCTTAGGGGCTGAGTGCTAGGGGGCGCCAACAAGTCACATTGACATGACCAGGGTATTGAGATAAGGCCAAGATATGCATTACCAGTAATAAAAGAATCAGAATTTGTTATACAGAGGTATACCTGCATCTGGACCTTTGCTGCTGGGGAAGGATAGGCTAGCTGGCGTTGTACCTTAAGAAAATATGAACCAGCCCCCCAGACTCATGAAGGGCCTCACAAACTGACCCGCTAACTGAACTATACACGTTTCTGTTTTCCACTATCATAACGTCCTTCTATGAGTCAAATATACTGAATGTCAAGAAACATGCATTTCCTTAAAGAACCGAAAACCAAGGACCTCTGGTTAGTAAGGACAAATCCACTTCCTTATTTGCCCCCACCCCATTGGGTGCTTCACCAGGTCGACACGGAACAAGGAAACAGACAACTGTGCCTCCTGTGTTACTAGAGTGTCCAACTTCCTTCTACACAGTATATAACAACAGGACTTCTCTTGAGCTGCACCTGTCCTCTCGATCCTCCTTGCTTTCCCTATAGTATCTCCTCAAGGTCACCTATCAACCTTTATCTCTGTCCGAGTACCCTACAACAGTAAGCCAGCTTTCACGACCTCAAGGATCCCTTCCATGAAAGGTGAAAACCGACATATTTTATAACACAATATACATGTACTCTCAATATTAAAGAGATTGTCCTAGAATTGGCATGTATAACCTATTCACAGGGCCCACCCATGGATAACAAGGTTGGGGGGCCCCGTTTCACCTTTGCCCGATGTTGATGAACATGCACACGGATGGACTATTCATAGCCTATGGGACTGAGCACTTGTCTATTTTGGTCAGTCCCATAGGCTTTGAGGCAGGGAGTATTTGTGACTGGAGCCCCATTTTACCAAGGACTTGGACCTCTATTCTTGTGATTGGTGGAGGACACAGCCATGAGTCTTCCAACAATCAGACACTTCTCATCTATCTAAAGAAATGCATTTTAAATGGGACACCCCCATGAATGTCTCAACTGAGGACTGCACGTAGGACTGCCATAATGGATAACCAATGGGAACCAATGGGTCCCTTTAAAGTCAACATAGTCGCTCAGAATCTTTTGGTTTCCGTCATTTCACAGATCCGTTCCAGGTCCGATTTTTGGTTTTCTTTTCCTGTAATGTCTACTGTGGGACAACCCAAGGAATTTTGAAGGCCGCAACTTAAGTAGATTGAAAGAACGTACAAAGATCTGCAATTCATAAGTACCCAAATATTCCAAGATACTCAGCTGTTCGTGTGGACTTATGGGGGGAAATCCACTCCAAACAGTCTTCTAATATGTCATGTTGACAGATCACATGTATGGGATTGAAGGGTCCTTTACATGTTGTGTCAGAGTTCCAGTAATTCTGAGCCGCGCCAAAGGGGTTGGAGCTCTCTGTAGAGACTTTTCGTTCTGGGAATTCGCTTAGTCAGAGATCCCAGTCTTAACCAATGCCATCGTCTAATATGTATCTCTGACATGTCTGAGGAGCATTTTGACTGGACTTCCCCATTTTAACCATGAAATTTTGTAAAAAGCAGAATAGTTCCGAAATGTGTCCTCGGCTATGTATGTTTCTAGTTGTCAGACATATTGCTGCTTTCCTATCGGTTATTGATATTATACTTTTATATAGAAGACCAACTTTCGCTATTACATCCTTATTCCCAGTTGCAGAACTTCTCCCGAGCTGCACATGTTCTTTAGAATTCACTACCACGGGCCATCAGGATGGATTTGATCATTCCCAGTTTTAAGCACATATAGCTTCTTCAAAGAGGTCTATGTCACATGATCAGAGTCCATGACCCATCGACCTGACCCAGTCACGTCTTCACGTCATCTTGTCCTTAATTACTGGCTTCTTTTGTAGTGTTGCTGAGAACTTTATATCCATGTTGGTTAATGAGCTGGATAAGAGATTGGCTTGTGTGGCTTTATTCAATGTCCACAAGGATCAATGATGTCACAGTACCAGGATAGTACACACAGTGATGTCACAGTACAGAGATAATACACACAGTGATGTCACAGTACATGATAATACACACAGTGATGTCACAGTACAGAGATAACACACACAGTGATGTCACAGTACAGGATAATACACACAGTGATGTCACAGTACAGGGATAACACACACAGTGATGTCACAGTACAGAGATAACACACACAGTGATGTCACAGTACAGGATAATACACACAGTGATGTCACAGTACAGGGATAATACACACAGTGATGTCACAGTACATGATAATACACACAGTGATGTCACAGTACAGGGATAATACACACAGTGATGTCACAGTACAGAGATAATACACACAGTGATGTCACAGTACAGGATAATACACACAGTGATGTCACAGTACAGAGATAATACACACAGTGATGTCACAGTACAGGATAATACACACAGTGATGTCACAGTACAGGATAATACACACAGTGATGTCACAGTACAGAGATAATACACACAGTGATGTCACAGTACAGGGATAATACACACAGTGATGTCACAGTACAGAATAATACACACAGTGATGTCACAGTACAGGATAATACACACAGTGATGTCACAGTACAGGATAATACACACAGTGATGTCACAGTACAGAGATAATACACACAGTGATGTCACAGTACAGGGATAATACACACAGTGATGTCACAGTACAGGATAATACACACAGTGATGTCACAGTACAGAGATAATACACACAGTGATGTCACAGTACAGAGATAATACACACAGTGATGTCACAGTACAGGGATAATACACACAGTGATGTCACAGTACAGGGATAATACACACAGTGATGTCACAGTACAGGATAATACACACAGTGATGTCACAGTACAGGATAATACACACAGTGATGTCACAGTACAGGATAATACACACAGTGATGTCACAGTACAGAGATAATACACACAGTGATGTCACAGTACAGAGATAATACACACAGTGATGTCACAGTACAGGATAATACACACAGTGATGTCACAGTACAGGATAATACACACCGTGATGTCACAGTACAGAGATAATACACACAGTGATGTCACAGTACAGAGATAATACACACAGTGATGTCACAGTACAGGGATAATACACACAGTGATGTCACAGTACAGGATAATACACACAGTGATGTCACAGTACAGAGATAATACACACAGTGATGTCACAGTACAGGATAATACACACAGTGATGTCACAGTACAGAGATAATACACACAGTGATGTCACAGTACAGAGATAATACACACAGTGATGTCACAGTACAGGATAATACACACAGTGATGTCACAGTACAGGATAATACACACAGTGATGTCACAGTACATGATAATACACACAGTGATGTCACAGTACATGATAATACACACAGTGATGTCACAGTACAGGATAATACACACAGTGATGTCACAGTACAGGATAATACACACAGTGATGTCACAGTACAGGGATAATACACACAGTGATGTCACAGTACAGGGATAATACACACAGTGATGTCACAGTACAGAGATAATACACACAGTGATGTCACAGTACAGGGATAATACACACAGTGATGTCACAGTACAGGATAATACACACAGTGATGTCACAGTACAGAGATAATACACACAGTGATGTCACAGTACAGAGATAATACACACAGTGATGTCACAGTACAGGATAATACACACAGTGATGTCACAGTACAGAGATAATACACACAGTGATGTCACAGTACAGGATAATACACACAGTGATGTCATAGTACAGGATAATACACACAGTGATGTCACAGTACAGGATAATACACACAGTGATGTCACAGTACAGAGATAATACACACAGTGATGTCACAGTACAGGATAATACACACAGTGATGTCACAGTACAGGATAATACACACAGTGATGTCACAGTACAGAGATAATACACAGTGATGTCACAGTACAGAGATAATACACACAGTGATGTCACAGTACAGGATAATACACACAGTGATGTCATAGTACAGGATAATACACACCGTGATGTCACAGTACAGAGATAATACACACAGTGATGTCACAGTACAGAGATAATACACACAGTGATGTCACAGTACAGGGATAATACACACAGTGATGTCACAGTACAGAGATAATACACACAGTGATGTCACAGTACAGGATAATACACACAGTGATGTCACAGTACAGAGATAATACACACAGTGATGTCACAGTACAGAGATAATACACACAGTGATGTCACAGTACAGGATAATACACACAGTGATGTCACAGTACAGAGATAATACACACAGTGATGTCACAGTACAGGGATAATACACACAGTGATGTCACAGTACAGAGATAATACACACAGTGATGTCACAGTACAGGATAATACACACAGTGATGTCACAGTACAGGATAATACACACAGTGATGTCACAGTACAGGATAATACACACAGTGATGTCACAGTACAGGATAATACACACAGTGATGTCACAGTACAGGATAATACACACAGTGATGTCACAGTACAGGATAATACACACAGTGATGTCACAGTACAGAGATAATACACACAGTGATGTCACAGTACAGGATAATACACACAGTGATGTCACAGTACAGGATAATACACACAGTGATGTCACAGTACAGGGCCCCCAGCAGACCCCATACAGATTGTATTGTAGGCCGTTCTTGCAGGCTCATGTATATGGGGCATCTTCAAGGCCAGGGATCTCATTCATAGATTTTTTTTTTTTTGTCTGATTTTCCATTTTTTTGTTACTTCGCTAATTGTAAAGCGCTACGGAATATGTTGGCGATGTTTAATGAATATTATTATGGGAATTCTGGAGGACTGCGGCTTAGATAAGGCCACATCCAAATGGGACCTAAATACTATATGTGGACTTTATCTACAACTAGGATGGAATTTTTATGTTTTTGGGGTTTTTTTATAAGGAAGACACAAGCAAGAATCGAAGAAAAGTAAAAACATTCTTTGGTAGAAACAGTCCCAGTGAAAGGGAAGTAACAGAAAGCAAATTATGTAGCAAAGACGTTACGAGGCGGCCCAACACAGAGAGAAACAGAAATATGTCGAAGATTAGGAGATAGATAGGGAAACCCGAGTACAAGCAGCATATCCGGTGCGGGTGGCACGCTGCGTACCTCAAAGTAACAACACATATCTTAGGAGAAATCTAAATTCTGCAGCAGCCCCCTCCCCCCAAGTACAGTAAACTTCCTATGTATTCACAATATCTGGAAACAGCGGCCCCAGCTCATAGATTTCTCCATAATGGCAGTCTCATGATTTCCAAAACAAAAACTGCCGAGAATTAGATCTACAAGAATATTGTGGTCTGGGGAGGATTGTAGTATTAAGTCAGAGATTACATGTAGAAATAGAGATAGATAGATAGATAGATAGATAGATAGATAGATAGATAGATAGGAGATAGATAGATAGATAGATAGATAGATAGATAGATAGATAGGAGATAGATAGATAGATAGATAGATAGATAGATAAATAGGAGATAGATAGATAGATAGATAGATAGGAGATAGATAGATAGATAGATAGATAGATAGATAGATAAATAGGAGATAGATAGATAGATAGATAGATAGATAGGAGATAGATAGATAGATAGATAGATAGGAGATAGATAGATAGATAGATAGGAGATAGATAGATAGATAGATAGATAGATAGATAGATAGATAGATAGGAGATAGATAGGAGATAGATAGATAGATAGATAGATAAATAGGAGATAGATAGATAGATAGATAGATAGGAGATAGATAGATAGATAGATAGATAGATAGATAGATAGATAGATGATAGATAGATAGGAGATAGATAGATAGATAGATAGATAGATAGATAGATAGGAGATAGATAGATAGATAGATAGATAGGAGATAGATAGATAGATAGATAGGAGATAGATAGATAGATAGATAGATAGGAGATAGATAGATAGATAGATAGATAGATAGATAGGAGATAGATAGATAGATAGATAGATAGATAGGAGATAGATAGATAGATAGATAGATAGGAGATAGATAGATAGATAGATAGATAGGAGATAGATAGATAGATAGATAGATAGATAGGAGATAGATAGATAGGAGATAGATAGATAGATAGATAGATAGATAGATAGATAGATAGATAGATAGGAGATAGATAGATAGATAGATAGATAGATAGATAGATAGGAGATAGATAGATAGATAGATAGATAGGAGATAGATAGATAGATAGATAGATAGATAGATAGATAGGAGATAGATAGATAGATAGATAGATAGATAGATAGGAGATAGATAGATAGGAGATAGATAGATAGATAGATAGATAGATACATAGGAGAGAGATAGATAGATAAATAGGAGATAGATAGGAGATAAATAGATAGATAGATAGATAGATAGATAGAAGATAGATAGATAGATAGATAGATAGATAGGAGATAGATAGATAGATAAATAGGAGATAGATAGATAGATAGATAGATAGATAGATAGATAGATAGATAGATAGATAAATAGGAGATAGATAGATAGATCGATCGATCGATAGATAGGAGATAGATAGATAGATACATAGGAGAGAGATAGATAGATAGATAAATAGGAGATAGATAGATAGATAGATAAATAGGAGATAGATAGGAGATAAATAGATAGATAGATAGGAGATAGATAGATAGATAAATAGATAGATAGATAGGAGATAGATAGATAGATACATAGGAGAGAGATAGATAGATAGATAAATAGGAGATAGATAGGAGATAAATAGATAGATAGATAGGAGATAGATAGATAGATAGATAGATAGAAGATAGATAGATAGATAGATAGATAGGAGATAGATAGATAGATAGATAGATAGATAGATAGGAGATAGATAGATAGATAGATAGATAGATAGATAGATAGATAGATAGGAGATAGATAGATAGATAGATAGGAGATAGATAGATAGATAGATAGATAGATAGATAGATAGGAGATAGATAGATAGATAGATAGATAGATAGATAGATAGGAGATAGATAGATAGATAGATAGATAGATAGATAGGAGATAGATAGATAGGAGATAGATAGATAGATAGATAGGAGATAGATAGATAGATAGATAGATAGATAGATAGATAGATAGATAAATAGGAGATAGATAGATAGATCGATCGATCGATAGATAGGAGATAGATAGATAGATACATAGGAGAGAGATAGATAGATAGATAAATAGGAGATAGATAGATAGATAGATAAATAGGAGATAGATAGGAGATAAATAGATAGATAGATAGGAGATAGATAGATAGATAGATAGATAGATAGATAGATAGATAGGAGATAGATAGATAGATAGATAGATAGATAGATAGATAGATAGATAGATAGATAATCTCCCTGTTCCTGTCTTGATGTCTTTTTTGGACAGGTAAGAACTAGTTTTGAGCTCCTTCTTATGTCACCTCTCTCGTCTGTCTCATTTCTATATGATTCAAGTCAATTACTTCCAGCTATAAGTGTTTCCTACAATCCCTGAATGTGACAAGTCATGATGACATCGACCGCTACGGGGAATTATGAAGTCTACGATCTCATAGAACTGGATGTCATTGGCAGCAAGAGAAAAGCCCTTCTGGATGATTGCCAGTCACCGATGCCACACACCATTCATCATTGCTATTACACATCAGTCATGATGCTACCATGAGTAAGACTGTGCAGGTAGGGCACGACGCCTATGATGAAACCTAGACACTGCTGGCAGGTGGTTTTCCAAAAGAAAAAAAAATTGCAATAAAAGTCAACCTGGGTTGTGGTTGGTTTGACCTAGTTTAACTACGAGCTACTCCGTCTTGTTGGTCTTACACAAATCAACCACGCATTGTTCTCGAGATTGTCGTCTCGCACATTGTCTGAAGCCAGTAGACTAAGGTCATCATAGAAAACTTGTCTATTTTCTATTTTTGTTTTTATTTTATATAATTATTGTGCAGCATTGAGTCAGCTCTGCCACTGCGTGAGGCTTGTGGATGAGGGGCGCAAGCTCAGGTTGGAAATGTCCTACTTGGCATAAACCTGTTATGGGCTCTCACTCTTTGTAGGCCATGACGTCACACAAGAGGAAAAAACTGAGTGAGACGACTCATTCTTACAAAGGAAGAGATAAGAAAGTCTTCAGGGACCGGCCTGAGCCCCCTAGACATGAATTAGTTGGCCGATGCCATCAAAATCAATGGTTTTGGCCAAGTTCCATCTAACGTACACAGACTTTGGTGATCATTGTCTACCCTCAACTCATGTCTTTGAGTTGGACAAGTTGGGTCAAAAATTAGCTTTTTTTTCTACCAAAATTAAGGGGAGTCGGTCACTGAGACGAGATTCTTATACATTTGGACTTCTCTATGGAAAAATTGTATGAAGAGTGCAGCTACAACCACGTAGTGAGTCTAGGACTTCTTGGCCATGGTGAGGTGGTCCAGTCCCCCCGTGTCTCCTGACAGAGCCCCATACACCATTAGCTGGATCTTCCAAATTGGCATGTCACAAATGGGAGCAACTACATCCACCAGAGGACTTAGACTTCTTACAAGTAGTGGGTCACACATGAGTCCAGAAGACACAAACCCTTTGCCTCCACCAACATCACAAAGGCCGTGAACATAAATGAGGATTTACCATGCCTTGTATGCCAGAAAAAAATTTGCACAAAAATTTGTGATTTTTTTTCCCTCTTTTTCGCTGCCCTTGCCACTTTCCTGAAGGCGATATGGTATGGAGCATGGCCGGACAGACTTATGATTATTTACAAAATTTTACTGAGCTGGCGTATATATCAGTGGAGGAGCAAGGCCCAGATTTATGAGGAGGTGTGGGCTGACGCAGGAGATGTGAACCCTGCCGATAGGAACGTCACATAAATGTCCTGATGTTTTTGGCGTTACGGTTAAGAACTTTTTTACGGGCTAAAGACACATAAAGCTGCATGAGCCACTCACTAGCCAATATCTAGGCGGGCTCAGGTATGGAGTGAAGAAGCGCGCAAGGAATGTATGGGGTGAATGAAGGGCTTCGAGGAATACAAGGTAAAAAGTCAGACTACGAATAAAGATGCCAAAAAAAGTTTTTAGTGTACAGTCATGGCCAAAAGTTTTGAGAATGCCAAAAATCTTCTCTTGTCACATGATCTGCTCCCTCTGGTTTCTGTGTGTTTGTCAGATGTTTTTATCACATACAGAAATAGAATTGCAATCATATTCTGAGTAATAAAAGCTTATAGTGACAGTTAGAAGGAGTTACTGCAGCGGTGTAATATTTGCAGTGTTGCCCCTTCTTCTTCTTCAGGACCTCTGCAATTCTCCCTGGCAGCTCTCAATCATCTTCTGCACCAAATCCTGACTGATAGCCGTCCATTCTTGCACAATCAATGCTTGCACTTTGTCAGAATTTGTAGGTTTTTGTTTGGCCACCCGTCTCTTGATGATTGACCACAAGTTCTCAATGGGATTAAGATCTGCGGAGTTTCCAGGCCATGGACCCCAAATCTCTCTGTTTTGTTCCCTGAGCCATTTAGTTCTCCCCTTTGCTTTATGGCAAGGTGCTCCATCATGCTGGAAAAGGCATTGTTGATCGCCAAACTGCTCTTGGACGGTTGGGAGAAGTTGATCTTGGAGGACATTCTGGTCCCATTCTTTATTCATGGCTGTGTTTTTAGGCAAGACTGTGAGAGAGCCAATTCCCTTGGCTGAGAAGCAACCCCACACATGAATGGTTTCAGGATGCGTTACAGTTGGCATGAGACAAGACTGGTGGTAGCGCTCACCTCCTCTTCTCCCAATAAGCTGTTTTCCAGATGTCCCAAACAATCGAAAAGGGGATTCATCAGAGAAAATGACTTTCCCCCAGTCCTCAGCAGTCCACCCCCTGTACCTTTTGCAGAATATCAGTCTGTCCCTGATGTTTTTTCTGGAGAGAAGTGGCTTCTTTGCTGCCCTCCTTGAGACCAGGCCTTGCTCCAAGAGTCTCCGCCTCACAGTGCGTGCAGATGCACTCACACCTGCCTGCTGCCATTCCTGAGCAAGCTCTGCACTGCTGGTAGCCCGATCCCGCAGCTGATACACTTTTAAGAGACGGTCCTGGCGCTTGCTGGTCTTTCTTGGGCACCCTGGAGCCTTTTTGCCAACAATGGAACCTCTCTCCTTGAAGTTCTTGATGATGCGATAGATTGGTGACTGAGGTGCAATCTTTCTAGCTGCGATACTCTTCCCTGTTAGGCCATTTTTGTGCAGTGCAATGATGACTGCACGTGTTTCTTTAGAGATAACCATGGTTAGGAGAAGAGAAACAATGATGCCAAGCACCAGCCTCCTTTTAAAGTGTCCAGTGGTGTCATTCTTACTTAATCATGACAGATTGATCTCCAGCCCTGTCCTCATCAACACCCACACCTGTGTTAATGGAGCAATCACTGAAACGATGTTAGCTGGTCCTTTTAAGGCAGGGCTGCAATGATGTTGAAATGTGTTTTGGGGGATAAAGTTCATTTTCTAGGCAAATATTGACTTTGCAAGTAATTGCTGTTAAGCTGATCACTCTTTATAACATTCCGGAGTATATGCAAATTGCCATTAGAAAAACTGAAGCAGTAGACTTTGTAACAAGTACTATTTGTATCATTCTCAAAACTTTTGGCCATGACTGTATGCTTAAAAGTATGCTAAGAACCGGTCTGAATGTAGCGCATTCGAGAGAACTGGTGCAGCATGAGAAAAGTCTTGATGATGGGAGTGGGACCTTTAGCAGAACGTAGAGCACAGGTAGGGTGGTAGACAGAGATACGGGAGGGGATATAATGGGGGGCAGCACATGAGTGACAGCAATAAGCGTAAAGTGTATTCTGGACAACCTGTGCAGTGATGGGTTCGGAGTAAAGGCATCATTATAGGGGGTGAATGAAAGATGGCTGCAACGGTGAGAGAGCCGGAACACTAAAACAGCGGTTAGACACAGACAATGGCGGACCCCTGTGCAGAACCTTTCTCTCCACCGATTTTCAGCAGACTCCCGTGCAGCCTTGGTTGGGATTTTGTGGGACATTTACTAGCTGCGATCCTTCCCACCAAGACCACGATTTACTAGGAACTTGTGTTGGTGAAGAGTAAAGGATCCTTGATACCTAGAAGTGAGGCTGGCGGAGATCCCACATGAATACATGTTACGTAGAAATTCACGAAGGATGGTGGGAAGATGTAAGAATCAGTCACGGGAGATCCCCAGAATTAGGAGGGAAAGCCCCTGTATATAGAGCGAGCTGGAGCAGCCAGGCCCTTCCTTCTGCAGCCTGTAATTACAATGGCTCCCTGTCTCCCGCGCCTGCAGCTCTGCCTCCTCCCTCCTCACATCCATTCAGGAAATCGCTTACTTACAGGAAATGCTTGGGCTTTCCCTGTGACATTTACACCGTCCATTAAATTATACACCAGAAGACAAACTGTCCAAACAGCTGCAATGTGGGAACGTTTCGATCACAAAGAAATCCTTCACCCACATCTGCACGCTTGGAGATTCCAGATATCCTTCATGTATGTCGGCTTCTGGACTATTATCATATTTGCTCCTTGTGTTCTGGGAATAGGGAGAATTTCCAGTTTAGAGTAATAGTCTCCAACCTATGGGGTGGTCGTCGTTGCAAGACTACAACTCCCAGCATGTTCTGACCGCTCGAGGCTGGGAGTTGCCCGCTTATCTCTATTGAAACAGATCTGCATACTACACGCATGCATGAAGACTCGGGTTGCATAGATACCAATTGAATACTCATTTATGTCTATAATGGTCTTAAAGGGATTGCAGGAATTGGAAAAAAACATGGCAGCTTTCTTCCAAAATAGTGCCGCCCCTTTCTTCAGGTTGCCTGTAGTACTGCAGTTCAGCTGTCAGTGTGTAATATATCCGTGCTCTTATAGTTGTTATTCTATTCTGTGCAGCATCTGCATTGGCCACGTGGCTGTTGCTTTAATGTTGCTCTACCTACCGGTCCGTCAAACCTTGGCTGGGTCAGATCGGTCAGTCTGAGGTTTGAGATACAGAGTCAGCCAGGACTATAGTTCATCCTCTCATCGTTAACCCTTTCTCTGACACTTAGTACCTGCCTGTGATTACATTACTTTTCTGGCTCTATGTTCTCAGAACTTACTTCTAGGACCTTCCCTTGACCATGACCCTGATTTACGAGGAACTTGTGTTGGTGAAGAGTAAAGGGTCCTTGATACCTAGAAGTGAGGCTGGCGGAGATCCCACATGAATACATGTTACGTAGAAATACACGAAGGATGGTGGGAAGACGTAAGAATCTGTCACGGGAGAGCCCCAGAATTAGGAGGGAAAGTCCCTGTATATAGATCGAGCTGGAGCAGCCAGGCCCTTCCTTCTGGAGCCTGTAATTACAATGGCTCCCTGTCGCCAATTCCCTGGGTTACTGATTTTGGTTTGCTCTCCCGATTCTCTCTTTGCCTGATTTGGCTTCATCTTTGGCTTGGGCTTATGATATTCCTCTGCTTTATTTTTAGCTATTCCTGGTTTTGGACACTGGTTCATGCATTACCCTCTTGCCGACAGGTTTGGTCCTTAGCCTGCAAGTGCACCTATTTATGGCGCCTTGTTCTGGGTCCCGAGCCGCAATGTCCATCCTGCCTTGTGCCTTGGTGAATACTTCAGGGTAGCCTTAGACTCTATGAACCAGAGTAAAGTTGGATTATGGGTAGCTTCTTTACTTCTGGCCCTGCTGTGAATTAGGCCTCGCGGATTTCATGGACGTGTTGGCTTGTTTTAGTCTGTTTAAGGGCACAGCAGTGTGAATAAGACTCTACATTTTAAACTTCTGACTGACCCAGCCACAGCTTGACTGGTAGGCAAAGCAACCTTAAAACCCATCAGTGTCTATGCGTACATGTCCAAAACAGACAAAGATAGAGCATCGAAGTCTTAGTCAGTCAAAAAAATGGACTTGTGAGTAGATCCATAGACATTCATGGCCATGTCATGTCTGTTATTCACTGTTGTGTGAATAAGGCCTTAGGAAATTGTCCAAATAGCAGTTCCATTACCTTAAAGGGATTCTACCACTAAACCAACATTTTTTTTCTATTTACCACGTCGGAATAGCCTTAAGAAAGGCTATTCGTCTCCTACCTTGCTCAGTCACCTCCGGTCTGCCGTTCCGTAGAAATACCGGTTTTTACTGGTATGCAAAGCAGTTCTTTCACAACAATGGGGGCGGGCCCCAGCGCTCAAATGGCAATGGGGGCGTCCCCATTGCTGCCAGAGAACTGTCTCCAGTGACGCCTCCATCTTCAGCTGCAACTGCCTCTTCTGTCTGGGTCAAACTGCGACGCCTGCACAGTCGGCTCTGCCAGTGAGACGCCAGCAGAGCCAAGTGCACATGCCAGCCAGCGGCCATTTTTGGGAGGCCGCTTCCGTATTGAACTACAAGAGTAAGAACCGCCGGCCGTCATTCACAGTCAGCTCTACTGGTGTCTCACTGGTAGAGCTGACTGCGCAGGCGTCGGAGTTGACCCCAGACGGAAGACGACGAGAAAAGAGGAGGATGCAGCTGAAGATGGAGGCGTCCCTGGAGAGCGTTCTCTGGCAGCAATGGGGACGCCCCCATTGCTGCGAGAGAACTCATTTGCATACCGGTAAAAACCGTTATTTCTACGGAACGGCGGACTGGAGGCGACTGAGCAAGGTAGGAGACGATTAGGCTTTCTTAAGGCTATTCTGACGTGGTGAATAGAAAAAATGTTGGTTTAATGGTAGAATCCCTTTAAGCAGCAATTCCATAACATGAGCCCCATACATTACACCACTCTTCGTGAATGTAGGCCACAAAGGTCCAGAAAAGGGCAACTCTAGTGGGAGACACATCTGGAGCCAATTGGGTCTATTTTATTTCATTGGATGATCCACTAATAAGAAGCTGAAGACCTGAGACATATAGAAGTATATGATAAGACAAGACGCACCTCATCATACCGCCATCGCTATGACACCTAAGACTACGTTATTAATTAGATTTTTCAAAAAAAATACATTTCGCAGGAAAACCCTTTTCCAGTTTTCATATGAAATTGTAAATTTGCATTTGCTTCAACTCAATAAAGTTATTTGTTTCACTAAATTCACCCAATGGAACAAGTTTCATCAGATATGCAAAAGATGAAGGCGATGACATTTGATGAGATCTCAGACATACCGCCTTATGTTCGTGACCCGCCACCAGGTTTCAATTTATAATCTACAATTCAGGAGTAAAAAACCAAAATGTTCCACTTTCACCTTACTTGGCTCGACATGTGAGTCACCTAGTGATGGATGTCTCTGTGGGCTGGTGTCCTCCATAGACGGTGTTTCTTATTGTGGTGGTGGCGGTATACTGAAAATCTGATTACTAAGGCAGAAGTGACAGAGTAAATAGGGCAGCGAAGGTCTAGAGAGGACGCAGAGAAGAACAGGTCTAGAACCTCAGAAGAAATTGGTTTAAGTATGACCCTCAATGGTCTTTAACCCCTTAAGGACGCAGGGTCTTTGTACGTTGATGCGACTTTTTTCAGATTTTCCCTCCCCGTCTTCTAAAATTTATAACTTTTCATTTTTCTACCTACAGAGCTATGTGAGGGCTTATTTTTTGCGTGATGAGTTGTACTTTCATTTGCCACCATTTTGGGGTACATAGATTTTTTTTGATCAGTTTTTAATTACGTTTTTTGGGGGGGTCCACATGAAATAACACACAATTGTATCATATTTTTGGCATTTTGTTTTAACATCTTTGTCCGGCGGGTCATTCCGATTCCGGTGATACCCGATTTATATCGGTTTTATTAGGTTGGAACCACCTCCACCTCCTTGCATCCTTCAATACCTGCTTCTGCTACGGATTTGGACTCAGTTGGAATTTTTTCTCTAGCCCCCACCATTCCTGAGCAATCAGTGCTGTTAGTTTCAGCACCCAATAGGTTCCCTACTGTCAGGTGGGTGGTCCTGATCTGGACAGACTGCCTAGGACCACCCACCTGACAGTAAGGTATCTAATTAACATATTGTATGCTGAAGCTTATAACACCAACAGCTCAGGAACGCTGGGGACTAGAGAAAAAATTCCAACGGCCCCGGAATCAGCGAAGCGGCGCCTACGGAAGGGTTGGGGTTGGTGAGTTGCTGGTGGCCGTATTAGTTGTCATCCATAAAAATGACACATAATAGAGACTCAAGGATTTATACGTATTGGTGGTCTGTTGTGTTTTAGGGGGTCAATTCTCTTATTAACCACTTGTTACCCACGTCTCACCTTTCACGTCACATTGGATTTTTGTTACTTACTGAAAAAGTTTTTATAGCGTTTTAATCGGGTCATGTTGCTCAGTTACTGCAGAGGGCGTCACCATATCATCACATAGACTATGGCACGGTGACAGCCGTGCGCCCCCAGGTGGACAAATCTATAAATGTGAAGAACTGTAGGAAATTCATAATAAAACCCATATAGATCTGTTAGTATAGGACCATATAGATCTGTTAGTATAGGACCATATAGATCTGTTAGTATAGGACCATATAGATCTGTTAGTATAGGACCATATAGATCTGTTAGTATAGGACCATATAGATCTGTTAGTATAGGACCTTTAGCATCAGGGAGGATCCCATAGTCCAGTATGGCAGCCAAGGTGAGCCATGTCCTATCATTAGGTCCCCGGGGGCCTTCTATGCCGGTCTATGAGCCCTGTGATCGATTCTCAAAGGAAGGGCAGAGAACCCGGGGGGAGGTTTTGGCGTTTACACGAATCTGAAAGCCCCTAAGGCCTCATTCACACTTGTGCGTGTTGGTTACAATGGAACAAGAGCTAAATATGGAGTCAATGGGGCAGATTTATTAAATCTTATAAAAATGGAACTGTCTCAGTTAAATGGAAGCGCCCCCTAAGGGTTTTGTTGTGACGTCTAATACTACAGTCACATATGGTCTTGTCACAGTTGCCAACCAACTTGCCGGGACAGGACATAATCTTCCGAAACAGTCGGGGGGGGCAAAGGGAGCCTGGCTTACAAAACCGCCCCCCAAGGCCAGTGGCCCCGCTCCATTTCATTTCTACATTAGAGATCTGTTAATTTTTTAAAAAAATTCATTTTTAACTATTTTTGTTGCGATTTTAGAGTCTTTGCAACCAATTACTACTTTTATGCCAAGTTCACACTAGTGTCAGCCGTCCATTGTTCTGGTCCCTCAGACGAACAGCACAACAGACAGGTGAAATGCTAAAATAGTGGTAACGTAAGGAGCCTGGAGGACCCCATTGGCTATAATGGGGTCTGTTGAGTGTCCGTTGTATTTAAAGGGAGTCTATCAGCAGGAAAATCGGTATTATACTAATGACAGTACCTTGTAGGGCGGCTTCTACACTTTCCAAAGATACCTTTCTTATTTGGCATTGATGCTCTATTTTCCTGAAAATCAGGATTTTATAGCCGAAAAGGGTTTTGGGGCGTTTCTTCTCCTGCCAGGATTTTGTTTTCCGCTCTAGGTAACCCTGACTGCAGACAAAGTGGGAGACGTCACTTCAGCGAATTTGCATAAGAATAAAATTTTGATTTTAACGAAAATGGAGCTGCAATGCAGAATAAGAACACGTCGGAGGCCATTCGTCTCCTACCTTTAGACATGGTCTCCGCCGCGCCGTTCCGTAGAAATACCGGTTTTAACCGGTATGCAAATGAGCTCTCCGCAGCAATGAGGGCGGGCCCCAGAGCTGAAAGGCCGTTGAGCGCATCCCCATTGCTGCCCGAGAGCTCTTTCCTGCGCCACCTCCTTCTTCTGCAGCACCTCCGCCTCTTCTGGCTTCTCTTGCTCTTTGTAGTTCTATAGAAGAGCATAGAGAGGCCACCCCAAAATGGCCGCCGGCCGGCTCCTGTATTGAACTGCAAGAGCGACTACCCAAAAATGGCCGCCGGCCAGTGGCCATTTTTGGGTAGCCGCTCTTGCAGTTCAATACAGGAGCTGGCCAACGGCCATTTTGGGGTGGCCTCTCTATGCTCCTATATAGAACTACAAGAGCAAGAGAAGCCAGAAGAGGCGGAGGTGCTGCAGAAGAAGGAGGCGGCGCAGGAAAGAGCGCTGGGCAGCAATGGGGACGCGCTCAACGGCCTTTCAGCGCTGGGGCCCGCCCTCATTGCTGCGGAGAGCTCATTTGCATACCGGTTAAAACCGGTATTTCTACGGAACGGCGCGGCGGAGACCATGTCTAAAGGTAGGAGACGAATAGCCTTTCTTAAGGCTATTCCGACGTGGTAATTAGAAAAAAAGGTAGTTTAATGGTAGAATCCCTTTAAACTGAGAGTGGTGGACGATTAAGCCGTGAGATGTCGCAACGGAGTCTCCGATGTAGAGGTGAACGGAACCGATTACTGCTCTGTATTTGTGAGCCAAAACCATGAGCAGGTCCAAAACACATAAAAGGGTACAAACTTTTCCCCCATAACAAGTAGACCCGGTGACAGACTCCAAAGTCTTGTCCACTGCGTTGTCTTCTGCTAGACCTGTTACGATGTCAGGGCCTGGGTCTACTGGAGGATCCTCCGGTCCTGTCCACATACAAGTCCATAGTCCAGAACCAGAATATAATGGACTACAATAGGGGTTCAGTCTCCTGCTGCAGTCTTCTTAATGTGCCATCCATGGCTACTTCTCGGGACCCCGGGGGCCGGTCCTTGCCCGCCATTGTTCCGATCACTACGGACAAGTCGTTATTGCGCCACGTCACATGAACATTACGCCATACTGAAAACACAAAGTAATGGGAGAGCAGCCACAGCAGACCACAGCAGTCAGGCGGGAAAGAAGGCTTTTTGTGAATTGAAATCTATTTTTGGCAGAAGTGAGGACGTTCCGTACGACGTGTGACTGTATACACAAGGATGTGCAGCCAGGTCTGCCAGTAACACAGAAGGCATGTGGTGGCCGCTGCATTGTTTCCACTGTCTTGTAATGCGCTGACCCTGGGGGTTCAGATGTGTTTTTGTTTTTTTTTTGTTCTTGAAGGAACATAACATTTAGCAACCCGTCTCTTCCTTCCCTCACACCGCGGTTTTGTACCAGGAACTGAGTGTTCTAGGACTGAATCACTGCAGCTGGAACAGAGAAGTGTAAAAGACAAAATCTGCAAAGGGTGGAAAATCCCCAGGATGCGGACCATGCGAAGAGGACCGACAGCCGTGACATGGAGCAGCGTTGTCTGTCATACTACAAGGTCACTTACGGCCATTGCCGTATCTTATAACGGAAGGCAGCCGCATATCTCCCAACCCTCCCAGATTCTGCAGGACAGTCCTGGATTGTGGGTCGTGGTCACCGGATTCAACTCATCTGCTTCCAGAGAGGATGAAGATGAGTTGAAGACAATGGTGAAGCAGAAGCAGAGAGCACAGTTCCCCTCCCTATACTCCGGCTCCGGGAGCTGTAGGTGCGATGTGATGATGTCACTCATGTCACGCCTGAGCTCCCTGAACAGTCCAGGAGAAGAGACAGCAGGGGAGCGAGGAGAGGTAAGTATCAGTGATTTTATTATGTTAAACTTTGGGGAGGGGGGGACATTAGACTGGGGAGAGATAAAGGGGGGCATTATACTGGTTGCAAATTAAGTAGGGACAATTAAACTGGGGCAGATGAACTGAGAGCAGGTGAAGGGGGGTCATGAAGCTGGAGGCAGATGAAGGGGGACATTAAACTGGTGGCAGATGAAGGAAGGCAATTAAGCTGTGGCAGATGAAGGGGAAATTAAACTGGTGGCAAATGAAGGAGGGCAATTAAGCTGTGGCAGATTAAGGGGAAATTAAACTGGGGGCAACTGGAATAGGACATTAAACTGTAAGGGTAACTGGCGGGGGGGACAAGTCTCCCTTTAGTTGCCCCCAGTTTAAACGGAGTTGCGAGCAAAGGGACTTCATACAGGGCAATTAGAGGGGGAACATTATAATGTGACTGTAGGAGCATCATACTGTGTAGGGGGCGCAAAGAATAGGCGGAGTCAACATAGACGTGGGTGGAGCTAAACATTGCCATGGTGCGCCTAGCTTTTGGCGTGCACAGATTTTGTCCCTCTTTCTGTCCTATGCAACCGTTTACTGAACTGCTGGGGTTTATAGATCTGCCGAGCTTGTATAGTACGAGAGGTCACCACTGCACCAGACCAGGGGGAGCTGCCGAATTAAAGGGGTTGTCCGGAAAATCCAATTTTATATACCCTATTAAGGAATTAATGTGGAGGATTCACGGATCATGATCCACTTGTGCCCATAAAGAGCGTCTCTCACTCTGGAGGACTGTCCTGTCCTGCATTACATAGACAACCAATTGATATGAATGGACAATGTGTAACGCTTCATTTCCCCTGTGGGGGTGCTGCAAGGAAATGAAACACTTCTTGTTAGATTTCCCAACAATTTGGAATCAACAAAAGGGACTGTAGAAGTAGGGACTGTGCAAAGTGGACACGAGGAAAAATAAAGAGCAATTTCTGCTACCGCCTGACAGGTTTGGTTGCAGGAAATAAAATCCACAACATGCAAGATCTGAAAAGCCGAAACCTCCAGGACAATGCAAAACCAAAAATGTATTAAGATGATATTATTTCTTACTATGTTAGATGATTGAAATTAGAGGCCTGACCCTACAGGGTGCAGAATTCCTAAACTGCAGTACCACTTTTCACCACCACTAGTGACAGTCTTTTCCCTAGTCACAAATGCAACAGCGCCCCCAGCGCCAAGACGTCTCACCCGGACACAGGCACTTTACCACCGAATATCACGGGAAGCCGACGGATGCTCAAAAGATTTAGCAAAAGATTTGCATCATAATTCTGGGGATTTTTTCCGATTTTGTATAATTTCTCTTTTAAGGGCTGCAGTTCTGCTTTTCAGGGCACAGCAGGCTTACGCGTCTTCCTTCCTTTTTCTCAAGTATCAGCATTTCAGACCAAATAAACTTGAGAAATATTATGTTTTGTGGTAAAATAAAATATGGGGAAATATGGATGGAAAAGTGTCAATTGCTTCTGAGAGTTAAACATGGCTCATCCTGTTCTTCCTGGTTCATAATCAGGGCAGAAGGTCAGAGGGGGGTTCACACACACCCTTCCTTAGAGGCCACACCCATTCTGGAGGAGTCACACCCCCTTTTTGTGCACAAAAATATGCAAAAGTTTCAGGCAGGATGTGAGAATGCTTTCAGAAATAGAAGGGTCAATAGTTTATTTTTGTAAATGTAAATCCCATCAATATTTGGGGTGACCTTTGCCCTTTTCAAAAATTGATGGAAGACAGACAGTTTTTGGCAGAACTGGGCAGGGGGGTTGTCCCCGCCGCCATCTTGGAGAGCTAAGCCCAGATCTTCTGTGGATGTTGCTTGCTCCAATCCGTCTGTCTCTTCATGTCATCCCAGACAGACTGGATGATGATGTGATCAGGGCTAGATCTGTGAGGGCCGGATCATCATTTCCAGGACTCCTCCTCCAAAGGGATCCAATGGATCGGCCATGTTGATATTCAACATGCCTGATCATACTTGAAGGGGTTTGCTAGGAGTTTGAAGTTGATGACCTAACCTTAATATGGGCCATTAATATTAGATCAGCCATCGCCCGGGACCCCTGCTGATCAGCAGTCTGAACAGGCCATGGTACTTGGCTAAGAGCCTCTTCCTCTTCATAGGCGTCTTGATCTACCGCAGTATTATGGTGTAAACGTTGCAAATAGAGATGAGCGAACAGTGAAATATTCGATATTCGTTTTGAGTAGAGCCTCAATATTGGACTATTCGATCGAATATCGAATCCCATTATAGTCTATGAGGGGAAAATGCTCGTTTCAGGGGAAACCATTATTCGACTAAAGGAGAGTCACCAAGTCCACGAGTAGCAGGAGAGTGTTTAGGAGGAGCAGAGTGCAGTTAAAGCGCATGGACCTCATTATAGTCTATGGGGTCCGTGTGCTTGAACTGCACAGCGCTTGCAGTTGCTCTGATAAAAAGTAAGCTCCCTCGTAACCGCAAGCTGCCAGCAAAGACGAGCCTGCGGCAAATCAACGCTGGTTCTGCAGCAGGCTCGTCCTTGCTAGTCGGGAGAGCTGGCAGCTTGCTGTTACGAGGGAGCTTACTTTTTCTCATAGGAATGAATTGACCAGCGTTGATTGGCCAGTGTATAGCATTCGGCCAATCAACGCTGGTTCTGCCAGAGGCTCGTCTGTGAGGAGGCGGAGTCTAAGATTGCACCACAATGAAGACTGCTGTGCTCCGATCTTAGACTCCGCCTCCTCACAGAGGAGCCTCTGGCAGAACCAGCATTGATTGGCCGAATGCTATACACTGGCCAATCAACGCTGGTCAATTCATTCCTATGAGAAAAAGTAAGCTCCCTCGTAACAGCAAGCTGCCAGCTCTCCCGACTAGCAAGGACGAGCCTGCTGCAGAACCAGCGTTGATTTGCCGAATGCTGTACACTGTATAGCATTTGGCCAATCAACGCTGGTTCTGAACTGAATATTTACTGCGAATAGCTAGTAGTATTCGATTGAGTACCTACTCGATCGAATACTACTTGCTCATCTCTAGTTGCAAACCTTTGTACCGCAAGTGTGCACCGCAGCAGAGATTACCAAGACCGGCATGGTAACCACCAGTCATGACGATCCCCTCATTATCCGTCCCCATGGCCTAGGGGTCAAGACCCTCCTAAGATCGCAGGTTAACCACCGCTTTTGTTAGGCCGCGTTCACACATTTATGGTCGTTTTGCGGTTTAGTCATGATATCGTGACAAAACCCACAGTATGACCACAACCTGCGAGCACTTCCTTGTCGGCATTCCAAGTGCTGAAGGGCAACGGCGAGGAATTTTAATTACCCGGAGCGCAGGAAGGTTATTATTGGGTCCTTCCCAAATGCAGCCGCGCAAGGCCAAGATCATCATAAGGGAAGGCAAATCCGATCGGGAAACAGGAAAGAGTCCAAAAGTCAAAACCGCTGAGAGTTTTATTGTACAAAGCCACAGTATACGGCAGTGACAATGTTGTACATGTTTAAATAAAGTTACAGTGAAAACAAAATAAATCACGCTGTAGCATTCCTATGTAAACGGTTGCATCCCGCTTAGTACACGGAGGTAACAGAGCTCTTGTCCGCCCCCAACCCCTCCAAAAACAGGAATTAAATCAGAGGTTACTGGATAGAAAATAGGTGATTGGTCCGAGCTCCAATACCAGATGCGGCCACTGGACAGAGGTGGCGCTGTTTCTCAGGAAAAATATACCATCTGTAACAAGGCATCCCAAACACACTAGATGAATGCAAGATATCGGAGTGGACCAGAGTGTGTATTTTTTCACTGCCCCCCCCCCAAAAAAAAACAAAAAAACCCAAAAAACATTGCGATTCTGCAGATAAAAATAAAGGAGTTTTCTGGCTCCAAATCATGTATTTCATGCCGATGGTCTATGTACAAGGTAAATCATCAGTATAGGATTTGTGGGCTCTGGCACCCACACAGATCAGCTGTTGCAGTCGCCTCATGCAGCACTGCTACTACTCAATAGGAGGGGTGCTGCAGTTCCCCGAAAGAACCGCTATGCAGTGGAGGGCGCTGCTGGGTCGCTCCTATTCCTTGCACAGTCCACTAGTAGCTTCATCTTTAGTCTGCCGATCTGTGTAGGGTCCGGGTGTCAGACCCCACAGATACTGATGGGTACTGTAGATAGGTCATCAGTATGTAAAAAAAAGAGTAATCAATTTTTGGGCTGGAAACCCCCTTCAACGTGTTGCCCGAGTTTCTCGATAACCCCCTGAGTCTCATTTACTTTGCTGGGGCTTATTTTTCTGCTGCGTTTCCGCAACACGTGGCCTTTGTGGTTGACCACTGACTGGTGGGGCCGACACCCCGACCAATTGCTGAAGCGGAGCCGTCCCGCCTGGTGAGGAGGTGCTGGGAGTTGCTTCCGGACAGAGAACAGATGGGGATTTGGTTGCACTCGTTTGTGCCGCTTCTTATTCGCTTCTATGGGAGTCTGTGGCCATTTCTGTGACTCCCATAGAATCTAGTTACGGGGGTGGATCTCTCCGAGGACCGAGCGTGGCGATCGCACTGATAATCCGTAATACAAGGACGACACCAGCCCACAGGTCCCAGCAGTGTGCCTGCCATGGGCGAGGGTCACAAGACGCCCTGTGTGGTTGGCGTCTTCCCCATGATCTTTTTGGAACACTCCAGCAGGGCGTTATGTATGTCCTTGGCACAAGTGATTTGAGACTTGATCATGCTCAGATACTGGGTGTAGGGCAGGCTCTCGGTCTGTACGGCATCGGGTTTGGTAGCGGTGGGCACCAGCGTAGGGGAGTGCTTGGCACTGTCGTAGCTCTGAGAGAGGCACTCATAGGCGAGGCGCTAAGGGAGGGGAAAAGATAGAGAGAGGTCAGAGCACAGCAAGGGTTCGTCCCAAAATTCCTGTAATCCTGATCTGCCGATCCTTCTCACACCCCCAATTTCCGGAGCTCACGGCCCACTCCTATGACTCTGCTACCACTGCGACACCTCCCTGCGAGGAATCTGAAGCACTTCCAGCTGGAGTTAATATAATGTGCTGGCCGCTGTGGGACGGAGGGGCCGATGTGATAGACATGGAGTAGTCCGGGCCGGCTCATGTTACACGCATTTACATTCCTGGGATTCCTCCGTAACACAAGGCCATGAACTCGCTTCAGAAAGCAAAGAAAATTCACTATAAAAGGATTGTCTGGTTTTATGTACAGATCTCTGCGTGCTGTCAGTGACAGTCGCTGTTTAGATGCAGAACGGATTTAAAGGGGATGTCCAGGAGTCAGACGTTTCCAATATTTTTGCAATATCATGTTATTACAATAATGGTCCTGTTAGCGGCGTTCCCAGACCGGTCAAGTGATGCTCCTCCCCTCTTTAGGTGACATCACATATATCAGGCTCTTTTATCCGTGCGTGTCCTTGTCTCCTAGTCCTACATTAGGCCGGTTACCCTCTGCAGTCCCTGCGCATGCGTCATCCTGGAGTTCACTCCTCCTGTATTGCCGAGAACAAGGACGCATACGCAGGACGCATGCATCGCTCAGTGCAGACAGGGCGGGGACAAGGACATGTCTGGTATACGTGACGTAGGGACAGGAACATCACCTGACCACTCTGGCCACGCCGCTAACAGGACCGTTATTGTAATAAGATATTGCAAAAACGGTTTGCTTAGCGAGTACCAAGTTAAAAGACGCCCTGGACAACCCCTTTAATGACATTGTTGCTGTGACCAACCTGATGGGTGTAACCATTCACTGACTGCAAGCAGAGATGTGAGCGCTCGTATATTACAAAGGTAGGCCGGCGCCCAATGTGCCACTGACGGGAAAAGATGGCTGCCGATACTGGGTTCTAATGAAGTCTCCAAAACCACAGTCCCTTCTCTGACATCACTTCCTGCTTTGCAGCTATTGGCTGAAGATGAACCTCGCTGACTTCCTGTTCGGCCCACCCCCTGCATGCATTTTCCATATTACACTGGTAATACTCAGAAGTCTAGGCTCTCTTTGAATTTGGACCGAAGAACAGGGAATTATTTGGAAGTGAGCAGAGAACCCCAGAATGACCACAACAGGTTTAAAGGAACACTCCACCTAAGACCAGGCCTGACCACACGGCACAAGCATGTTACATACCAAGCACAACTCCAACTGGTCACACAGGGCGTAGAATTCCTCCAGACTCTTATCGAACCTCTGGACGCTGCCGTCCCCGATCTTCCTGTGTAAGAAACAAGAGGACAACAGTGAGCTGCACAATTGGAAACTCTCCCATTTCCGAAAACCTACAGATCCCGGCATCCGGCTGTAATGGAGGACGACTCCTAGGCCTGATGGGAATGACCAATAATTGGCAAAGCTGGACAAAACCGAATCAGCAGGTCGCCGGGGTCACTGGACCGGATTTTCTAGTGTCGGAGTTGTGATCATGTGTTTGGTGGTCAGGAGCTTCCACCCGGTTCTGAATGCATTAATAACATCGTCCATATGCCTCAGCTGAAATGGTCCGCGTGGAGACCCGAAAAACGGAAACCCAATCCGCTTGAAAAGCGGTAGGCCTAGATTATAGACTATAATGATAAGGTCTACCGGGTTTCATGGCCATGGACGTGGCCATATAGGAAGTCACCATGGACGTGGCCATATGGGAAGTCACCATGGACGTGGCCATATGGGAAGTCACCATGGACGTGGCCATATGGGAAGTCACCATGGACGAGGCCATATAGGAAGTCACCATGGACGAGGCCATATAGGAAGTCACCATGGACGAGGCCATATAGGAAGTCACCATGGACGTGGCCATATGGGAAGTCACCATGGACGTGGCCATATGGGAAGTCACCATAGACGTGGCCATATGGGAAGTCTACAGTAACCAGGAAGTCACCATGGACGTGGCCATATAGGAAGTCTACAGTAACCAGGAAGTCACCATGGACGTGGCCATATAGGAAGTCTACAGTAACCAGGAAGTCACCATGGACGTGGCCATATAGGAAGTCACCATGGACGTGGCCATATAGGAAGTCACCATGGACGTGGCCATATAGGAAGTCACCATGGACGTGGCCATATAGGAAGTCTACAGTAACCAGGAAGTCACCATGAATGTGACCCGCACCAGCTCTTATCTGTATCTACTCCTACATCTACTACCTCTCCTGCAACCAATTCTGTTGAATTTCCAATTTCCTCCTTAGTGGTGACTAGAAGGAAACCCTCCCCATGCACGCGGAGCAGCAGATAGAGAGAGATATGTGACTGTCAGCTCTGCAGCCCAGCCGACCGACCCCCAAGTCAATAGGTCTTCTCCACTAGACTCGAGGGACTAAGCTCATTCTCAGACTGTGTAGGAAAGTCGCAGAATGAGTCAAGAAATAATAAACACATCGGGCGCCCGACGCGCTATCTTCATACTGACAAATAATGAAACGACGGCTGATTCACCAAACAGTCACTGCAGCCCGCGCAACGGCGGCGACCTCCAAAATTAGAGCATTTCTAAATAAACCCACACAATGAGCCGTAAGACCAGATCTTCTCATGTCTACTCCAAGGCCATTAGTACGACTACCTTACGAGTGGTCAGCGGGCCCCACGCACATGACTTTTACTGTCCATATTCTGCGTGGCATCCATAGTCACGCATTCGCAAAAAGACTTGTACGGTCCCATAGAACTGTATGGGCGAGTCTGCGCCGCAAATAACGGACCTGCTCCATACGGTGCGTGCGGTTTCTGCGGCTCGCAGACGGATCCAGGACACCCTGCATGTGAATGTATATATGTAGTAACATCTTCTGTTGTAAACATGACAGCGTGGACCGACCGCAACGTTTACAGTAAAGAGTCTTACAACACAGAGGTCACCCTAAAGGTCATTAAAGGGAGTGTGTCGGCAGAAAAGCGCCTGCTGGTTCAATAAAGTTTTATGAGGTGTTTTTTTTTTTTTATTGTCCATCCTCTCCAATAATTCTGATCTCCTGCAGTGCCCCCTCTGGTCGGGGAGACTCGATCCTGCGACACTTCCTGTTCTGTATAGTGATGTATACAGCTCGCCTCCGTCCGCTCCCTGCGCTGTATCCTCTGCATGGGTCATAGAGCACGCCCACTATACTCTCATACAGAAGTCAATGGAGAGATTTACCAAAGGCCTTTGCTGGCAGAGATGGCGGAGACCTCATAGTGCAAGTGGAGTCGCGGGTATAGATTTTAGTCATCATTTACGCCACAAATTTGTGGTAGGTCGCACGACCTGGGAAGTGGACGTGCCGCTGCAAAGTGCTGATCTGCAGGGGGTCCCGGCTTGATTGATCCTTAATGAATAAGATCCAGAAAACCCCTTTAATGGATTTTGTCAGGAAGGGGTTAAAAGGAGACCTCTATGTCGTCACTCCGCCCAGTCAGCACAAATCCTCCGCTGAGGACGATTGCATCAGAAATGGCTTCTTTAACCCCGTGTTACACAAGACTCAGGTACAAAAGCTGCCTCTCTGGGGAGTCATCAGCGCCCCCTCCTACATATGTACAGATGAAGGAAATACACGTTAGTCAGCGGATAACCAGGAAATCAATGACCCCCCACCCCCACCCCGCAGAATTAACAGGAATTTCTAGTGGAAAACGCAACAAATTAGAAAATATATCCAAAACCCCCCCCAAAAAACTGCCATCCATTTGCTGTGCCGATAAAACGTAGACCGCGGGAGCGAAGCGCAAACTCCTTAAACCACCACTGCAAATCCTTCAGTAAAACGTAGGCGGTCATCAAGCAGGAATCGCGGTTCGGGTTTTCTGGAACTTACTA